>NC_142941.1:38443403-38448403 GCF_046866305.1 Octopus bimaculoides | reverse complement strand
TTATCATGAACTACTTGCAACAGAATGAGCAGGATGGATTTTATGTAATCATCCTGGCTCTTCATTGGTTATGACAAGTCTTCTAGTTGGTCAATCCATGAAACGGCCTGCTTGTGAAATTAATGTCTGAGGAGCAGAGTACTCCACAGACACATGTACCCTTAACGTAGTTTCAGAGACATTCAACATGACTCAGAGTGTGACAAGGCTTCCTCTTTGAATTACAGATACAGCTCATTATTGGCAGCTGAATGGACTGGAGCAATGAGAAATAAAGTATCTTGCTCAAGGACACAAGGCACTACCAGGGATTGAACTCGCAATCTTTGTATTGTGAGTCGAATACCCTGGCCACGAAGCTATGTGCCTTCTTTATGCTACAGAAAGCAATGAAATCACCTTCAAATCATATCCAACTATCTTAAAAAGTAATGACAAATTACCATATTTTAACATATGTAAGGAAACCTCGTGTATAAGGAACCCCCTAATTTGGGGAGCTTAAAATTTGGTAAAAATAGTTTTGTAAGTGATTGTAATACTATCCATGTATAAGAAACCCCGTTACTTTTTAAACCTAAGTTTTGACAAAAAAGGGTTCCTTACACACATTAAAATACGGTAGGTATAGTAACACTAAATGTAGTATAACTCTTCTAGTCTTTTACACTTTTAATTTCTCGACTGTTTCATTTACAAGACAGTGGCCTTGCAGGGGCACCACTTTAAATGGTTGTAGTTGATCATATCAACTTCTAGATCTTAAGAACCTTATAGACATTGTTATTTATATTTACAATGTTAAAGACACAGACATTGTGACAGACACAATGAAATAGACACTCACACACACATGCATACACATACATGCGCACACAAACTCACAGTCACTCTATGACCGACCATAAACATGTGTGTGTGTGTGTGTGTGTGTGTGTGCGCGCGCGCGCATGTGTGTGGAGGTACACCTCAACTTATGTCATTTTAAGTTATGTCCTTTTTGACTTTAATGTTTTTTTGTTTTTTTTAATGGAAAAAAAATTAAACTTCAACTTCAGTTGATTTATGTGACTTTATGTCAGTCTCAGTGAACATTTAAACGCATAAATATTCTAGAAATAAAACAAAAAACACCTAAAAAATCAACACTGAAGTGCAAGAGTCAAATAAAATACATGTAAAAATATGTACAAATCACTTACGAAAACAAATATCAGCAAATAAATTTTTTAGATGTTTTTACCATGTTACATTGAATCTTGAGATAAGTCAGATGTCTCGGAAGCAATTACTAACACATATTGAGGTATGTCTGTATATAGACACATACATATGTACACACACACACATATATATATACACGTAAGTTGTCTAAGAGGCCATAAGTAAGAGAAAAGATGCACTCATGTATCTGTCAGTAGAGTGGGTTTCGGATAGCTGTCCAAAGGAATGAATATAAAGAACAAAAAGACAGCCAGTCAACGACAGTTGAAACACTTCTGTCACACAGGACCTTGAAGACTGCTAGAAAGTAGCAAAGTATACTAGTCCTTATATATTTAATATTCAATATTTCATTTATTCAATAAGACATTCAATACTTCATTTCATTTTACTATATATACTATATATTCCATATTCTATATCCCACATTAATTTTATAAGAATATAAATAAAACATAAAAAACAGACAGAGTTGGAATTCTTTTGAGTAATATATTCCTCTATACACTATCATACAAACCCCTTTTTAAAATTTTTTTAAATTTTTATTTTTATATATATATATATATATATATATATATATATATATACTTGATGGCACCTTGAGCAGACCAACGCCTTATGAGTGGATTTGGTAGACTGAAACTGAAAGACGCCCATCATGTGTGTGTGTGTGTGTGTGTGTGTGTGTGTGTGTGTGTGTGTGTGTGTGTGTGTGTTTGTGTGTGTGTGTGCATGTGCATATGTCTGTATTTGTTGCCACCACTCCTTGACAACCAGTGTTGGTTGTTTATGCACCCCCCCCCCCCACCACCACCATAAACTAGTGGTTCAGCAAACAAGATTAATAGAATAACCAGGCTTAGAAAAAAATTAAGAAATAAAATAAGTACTGGGGTTGATTCATTCGATTAAAAATTGCTCAAAGTGATGCCCCAGCATGGCCACAGTCTGAAAGAAGTAAAAGATAAAAGACATATATATGTGTGTGTCATGGGCTGTTACTCAATTCCCTTCTAATACATTCACTCACTCACAAGCTATCAGTTGAATCAAAGCTATATTGGAAGACATTTCTTCAAGATCTTATTATTCATTGGGACTTCCAGACCTGAGACCATGTGGCTGTAGAATGGAACTCCTTAACAACACAGCCATGCCCACAAAGAAAAAAAAAATAGCAATCACCTGGATGATCATAGCTAGAATCACTTTGATCTTAAGTCTGCTCAATGAAGGCTGACCTGCAACTAAACAACTACTTCCATTTCTAAATAATCTCTAAATAATCATGAATCACTTTGTATTAACTTTGTTGTACTTTTACTGCTGACAGGCAAATGCCCATTCATTCATATCATAGTCTTCTTTCTAACGATTTTCAAATTTAGTGTTCTTCCACTATTAACCAAGTCTATTATTAAACTGGTTTGTTATCTTCAACTCAACTTCTTATCTTATTCTATTTTATTTTATTTTATTATTGATTTTTTAATGCTTTTTTTTTTCTGTGGAAGTAATTAATTGATTCTTGTTTGGATGTTGTCCAAGAGGGAAGTTTTGTTGCCTTGTAAACTTGCAGCATCACTTTTCAAATTTATGCTTCTTATTTATGACTGATACAATTCCAAGATGTGCACATTGAGTTTTATTTGCCTGCTACCTTACATGCACACATGCACATACTTGTATATATATTGGTCAAGCATATCTATATATATCTAATATAATAAATGCGAAAACTATCTTCTGTGTGTCAGTGTGTCACACTAAGACCCCCACTCTCTCATTGTTCAATGACACTCCTACTATTCCTCATGACTAGGGTGAGGGTAATAGTCGGCATAGAGATGGTGAGGGCAGCTACAAAGACAGTTAGTGAGAGAGAGAGAGAGAGAGAGTAAAAGAGGGAGAGAAAGAGAGACAAAGAAATTTAGGAAGAGTTGGTGATGTTTTATTAAAAGAAGTAGTGTTGATGGTGGCAGTGGGAGTAATGATAAAAGACAGCATAAGAGTGGGTATGTGAGAGAAAGAGGGAGATGATGTAGAACTTGTTTAACCATGTCTCTTTGACAGAAATTCTTGTCACCAACATACTGAACATTCATTTTTGTTTTATTTTTTGCTTTCTTTAATACATACACACACACACACATACAAACACACACATACATACATACACACACATACACACACACACACACACACTCATAAAATACACTTTAATTGAAATAAAGTTTCCCCAAAATTAAACATATCTAATATAATAGATGTGAATGTCAGTGTGTCACACTTTTTCAACTTTAATGAATCCTTTCTACTGGAAGCACAAGGCCTCAAATTTTGGGGGAAGGGATTAAGTCGATTATATCGACCCCAGTACTTAACTGGTGCTAATTTTATCGACACCCAAAAGGATGAAAGGCAAAGTCAACCTCGGCAGAATTCAAACTCAAACCTAACGGCAGACAAAATACTGCTAAGCATTTCGCCCGGTGTGCTAATGATTCTGCCAGCTCACCACCTAAATAAAATAATATAATATAATATAATAAATGTGAACATCAGTGTGTCACACTTTTTCAACTTTACTCCTCGAGGCCGTACCTCAACATATACCATTTTGGAATCAGGCTGGCTCCATGAGTAAATCCTGAAATTTTGGATTCCCAAGTTTTCATTACTGTGATTGTTTTCAGCAATTTTTTTATGTGACTTTTTGCAACAAATTTTTTTGTACAATAGCAATTTTTATAATCTAAATGTTAACTCTGTGAGTAAATTAAAAATATTCTGGGCCAAATTTGAACCTGCAATCCTCAGATTTTGGATGTTTTCATTACTGCAATTGTTTCCGACTATTTTTTTTTTACATGATGCTTTTTTTTTTTTTTTTTTTGCAACAAATATGATCATCATTGGGATATGACTCTAGAGAAAGCAATTGCAACAAATTCTCCAAAGCAAGTCAGAGATCTGTTTGCAGATCTTCCCATTCAGGGTCAGTTGCTTTAAAGCTATATACTAGCTTAAAAGCTGCCTCTCTCTCTCTCCCTCTCTCTCTCCCTCTCTCTCTCTCTCTCTCTCTCTCTCTGTCTCTTTCTCTCTCTGAAAGAAGATATGAGGTGATGTAGAGAATGCTGATCTCATGACTTTGAACTTCATTGAGAAGGTGACAAGGGTTCGGGATAACTCACAATATATAGTACTCAAGAAGACCTGCCCGACTTGACAAAATTGAGTTCTAGTACCACTGTGTGTGTTTGCGCACGTGTGTGTGTATGTGTGCATGTGTGTGTATGTGTGCATGTGTGTGTGTGTATGTGTGTGCACGTGTGCATGTGTTTTTGGGCAAGCTACTTTATTTCATGTTGCTCCACTTCACTCATCTGTAGAAATTAGTTGCAGCATCACTGGTGCCAAGCTGTATCAGCCTTTGCTTTTCCTTTGGATAACTTCAGTGGCATGGCAAGGGGAAGCTGGTATGCAGGGGTAACTTCTGGTCTTCACTACATATGTATTGTACCGAAGGTACCATCCGCTCCATCTAATTTCAGGACTAGGTACTGCAACAGCTAAGGGTTCAAAGGCCCACAGCCCTTCAGTGCCCTGCCACAAAAATTAAGAAACTCACAATATGAACGTAGATGTTTTCTAAAAGAAACTAGACATTCTCCTCTCCACAATACCGGATGAGCCAACAGTGTGGCATGAAGTACAGATAAGAGCTGTGATGTCAAACTTCTTATACTCAAAATGGGCCAACAACCAGGGCA
>NC_142941.1:38428403-38438403 GCF_046866305.1 Octopus bimaculoides | reverse complement strand
CTCCTCCCCACTGGTTCCACAGACCATGCAGCCATATCATATCTCTCTTGTACTTATCCTCACCCCCACCAACTATATCATTTTTATTTCTCTTGCTGCTCACTGATAGCATATATGAAAAGTGCATTGTAAGATGCACTCTTCCTAGGAAAAATGTCTCAAAAGATCACCCCCGGTCCTACATGTGAAGTTAGGCCTATATTACATGCTTTAATGCACTAAAAACTAATTCCTCTAATTCCTGAACATTCACCGCTGAAATTGGGGTGTGTCTAACATGCCTTTACATCGTTTATGTCATAAAATCTTGTACATACACACACATACATATACTTATATAAATATTCAACAAACATTGATAATATTCTTGATTTATCCATGTTTTTTTTTCTTCCCTTTTCTATGTTAACAAAAAACATATAGCCAGAAGATTCTTAAAAATGTCTTCTTATTTAAATCTTAATGTGTATCTTTTCCTTATGTTACAATTTTTTTAATTTCTTTTCTAAAATTTATTCAAGTTTACATACAAAATAATTCTCAAGTTCCTGTAAGTAATTAACTTAAAACTAAAATACTGGATATTTTGGAAAGCTACTTCTGATTTCGGTACTAGCAGCAGTGGTGGTGACTTAACAATTAAGAAATGGAAAGTAAAATATCTCTGAAGGAAAATACTGGTTTTAAATTTTGACACATGGCCAGCAATTTTCATCAAGCCCAGTGCACAACTGGTACTTATTTTATCAACTCCATAAGGATGATAGGCAAAGTCAACCTTGCAGAATTTGAACTCAGAACATAAAGACAGATGATATTCTGCTAAGAATTTTGCCCAGCATGCTAATGATTCTGCCAGTTTTCCAAAAATGTTATTACTTTACACATAGCTCAGTGGTTAAGGTATTGGGTTCACAATCATGAGGTAGTGAGTTCAATTCCCAGACAGGGCTGTGTGTTGTGTTCGTGAGCAAGACGCTTTATTTCATGTTGTTCCTGTTCAATCATCTGTAGAAATGAGTTGTGAGGTCACTGGTGCCAAGCCTTTGCCTTTCCTTTGGATAACATTGGCAGTGACATGGAGAGGGGAGGTTGTTATGGATGGGCGACTGCTGATCTTCTATACACAACTTTGCTCAGACTTGTGCCTCAGAGTGGAACTTTCTAGGTGCAATTCCATGGTCATTCATGACCAACGTGAGAGTGAGGGTCTTTACCCTCTTTGCACTAGGAGTAAAACAAAAAAGAAGCACCATATTCGATTGCCTTTAACAAATACTTTTTTCCAAAAAATGTCCCAAAATTTCATCTTTGATTCTATATGTGCTTATTCTGGAAATGTGCCCTGTTTTCACATTTTCTTAGTTTTACTTATTTCAGTTATTGGACTGTGACCATGCTGGAGCACTGTCTTCAAAGGCTTAGCCATACTTATCAGCCCAAGTACTAATTTTTAAGGTTCACACTTGTTCTGTTGGCTTCATTTGCCAAACCGTTAAGTAATGGAAATGTAAACAAATCATCACCTGTTGTGAAGCAGTGACGGGGAACGAACCCAAGCACAAAAGCACACACATATAATGGGCTTTGACAGAGTTTCCTTCTATCAGATTTACTCACAAGGCAAGGTACTGAGCAATGAGACTGAACCCAAAACCACATGGCTGCAAAGTGAGCTTCTTAATCCCAAAGCCATGCCTGTGCTTATAATTATATCATATGAAATAATAGATTTAGTAATATAACTATTTTTTTTAAGGCAGTTGTCAGGAGGCATTTAACTTGAATGTGGCTGTGTCAGATGTCAGTTAACTTCAACAGGGCCTTCCAGCATAAAAATAATATTCCCTATCATCTCAGGAACAGACATTGTATGTAGGAAGGGGAATATATGCCTAAGAATGGCATCCTATTCAGCTTATACACATGACTAAACCATAAAAGATCCTGGTTAAGCTGTTCCTCAATGAATTCTAAATGTTAATCCTGAGAGAGAGAGATAGAGAAATTGAGAGAGAGAGACAGAGTCAGACAGATAGATAGACAGAGACAGACAGATAGATAGACAGAGACAGACAGATAGATAGATAGACACAGAGAGAGACAAAGAGAAAGAAAGAGAAAGAGAGAGGGAGAGAGAGACGGAGAAAAATACAATGTCAGTTAGGATCAGTTTTACTATACATTCCCAATGCCTCAAAGAACAGAACTACCAATGGTCTCCATCACATAACACAAATATCCATGAATATTGTCCTACCACTCCTCCTCTTCCCCCATCCTTCACCTTCCCACGATCTTCATTGGAGATGGCAGTGGCGGCAGTGGTGGCAGTGGTAGCAGTACCGGCACCATTGTCAGTACTGGCACCATTGTCATCATTATTACCATTCTTGTCATTAAATCTTTTTTTTTTCTAATGTTATTTCCCCGTACTCCCCATAGGCCCATAAATATAGGAATGGGCTCAGTGGTGAAAAAGCTCACTCTTCAATGATCTGGTCATTCTGGGTTCTATCCCACTATGCAGTATTTTGGGTAAGAGATTTCTTCCATAGACTTGGGTCAGCAAACACTTTGGGAGATAAACTTTAGTATTGACAAAAACTGTGCAGAAGGCATCAACACCACCAGGGCGTTGTCAACAGTATTGTTTATTGTTACCACTACCACCGCCATCTCCACCACTGCCACCACCATCATCATCACCACTACCATCACTATCATCATCATCATTGATATCACTATTAATGTCATATTCTCACATCATTTTCTCCATCAAGAAATACCTTGTCTGACATTTGAAAAACAAAAACAATCTTATTTATTGATACTATATCAGTCTTTGTCTGTAGATATGAGATCTAATAAATCAGAGAATGAGACAGGTAGAGGCTGGGTATGGTAAATCACTATCTAAATCTTAAATAAATAAATGAATAAGAAAATGTACATGTATATATATATATATATATATATATATATATATATATATATAGATGTGTGTGTGCATATACATATATATATATATACACATACACAGATGCATACAATACATGCTTGTATATATGCATACACATATATTTATATATTTATGTGTGTGTGTGTGTGTGTGCGCGCGCGTGTGTGTGTGTGTGTGTGTGTGTGTGTGTGTGTGTGTGTGTGTGAATATATTGGCATTAGTTACAGTTTTATGGTCGTTAAAGTAAATACTTGCTGATATGAATCATATTTCTCCTTAAGTGTTTACATGGCTGTTTTGGTTAGGAAATTTTTATTTGTCACCTACCTATTTGATTTCAGATTTGATGCTGCTTTGTAGCACCTTAGGCAAGTGCTTTCTGTCATAACCCTTAGGTAAACCAAATCATTTCCAATGAAGTTTGGTAGACAGAATCTGTGTGGATTCCCATCAGAAATGCCATACCTGAAGTCAGTGACATAACTCAAATGTGCCACCCAGGCACAGCTCTTGACTTTGCAGTGTGTCCCCTTGGTATGGGTTTATACAGTAAACCCCAAAGTGCTGCCCCGACAAAAGCATAGCTTGGATCAAACAACCTCTTCAGCCCTACAGGTGCTTCTGTTGGGGTGGTAAATTTTATCCATAGCATAGGTTATAACAACCACTACCACAACCAACAATACCACCACCATCACTGACACCAACACCACCACCACCACCACCACCACCACCACCACCACCATGAGCATCTCCATCGTAGAAGTGATGTTCATTTACAATCTTTCATGTGAAACATGTATGGCCATGGGGAAATATTACTTTGCTTGAAAACAGGTAAAGGTTAGCCACAGGTAGGGCATCCGGCTGTAAAAAATCTGTCTCAAGAAATTCCACCTGATCGATGCCAGCATGGGAAAGTAGACATTAAACAATGATGATAGTGGTGGTGGTGGTGATCACTAATAGATACACAGAAAGTTCATTATAATGTTTACCATACATAATATCAAAATTTTAGCAAACAGATAAAAGCAAATTTATAGTCTTCGATTGCTACTTCAAAAACAGTTAACATTGATTGGAATATGACAATGATGTTTTAGTATTATGAAAGGGGAAACTATAGTTTATTGATACACAGTACTTAAATATATATAGAGAGAGTCAAAGTAAAAACTACAAATGGCTTGGAGTTGAGAGGCATTTTGCCATTGGTGTTTTTTGGGGGTTTTTTCTCTTCTGTATTTGCAGAAAATCTATTTCATAATCTGTGAAGAAGCAGCTTGATGATGTAAAGAAGGTTACAACCTACTTGAGTGAAATTCTTCTACCTTGAACTAATAAGTTACTAATGTAGGGAGTAAACAAAAGGGCCATCTGTAGGGGTCATTGTTCACTCCATTAGAAATATTACTTTTACCCTTTTCCAGATTTCTTTCGTTGCTGGGGCACTACTTCAAAGGGTTTAGTCAGTGAAATCAACTCCAGTACTTTTTTTTTTTTATGCTTGGTACTTATTCTATCGGTTTCTTTTGCTGAACCGCTAAGTTATAGGGATGTAAATGCACTTACATCATTTATCAAGCAGTGGTGAGGAACAAACAGAGACTCAAGCATGCACATGCACAGAAACTTCTTATCAGTCAACCACACCCGTGCTTATCTCTGGGTTTTTTTTTTTTTTTTTTTTTTTTTTTTTTGTTCTGCTGAAATGTAGTTTCAGAGATATAAACAAAGTAACACTATTCCTCAAGCAGAAAAAGACAACCACAAAAGCACACACGGACATACACACACATACACACACACACACACACACACACTCACATCATATTATACATTTCAATCAGAAGGCATTGGCTTGCCTCTAGTGTAGGCACACACCCAAGGTGCTGCACAGTGGAATTGAACCAAAGCCCAGCGAATGCAAATTGAACTTCTTAACCACACAGCCATGCTTGCACCTATATCAAACAAATCTCAATAAATCACACCTTGCTGTCTAAAATAATGAAAAAGAAGACAATACATTATTTAGTCTCACTACCACCAAAAAGATAGGTTGATCATGTCTGGAACACCTTTGATCATAGTTTTACTCAAACCAGGCTCACCTAGGGTCAAACAACAACAGCAGCAATAATAATCCTTTCTACTAAAGGCACAAGACCTTTACAACAACTACAATAACAATAATATTTATAAGTATGTGTCAAACTGATATTTCATTCTGAAAGCAAACTAGACGTTAGTTATGTTGAATGAAATTATTAAAATTTTGCAATAAGGTTAAAACTCATCTATGTCGGAAGGTTTTCTGTCAGACTAGGAGGACACATCATTTGGACATGTACACATTGGCTTGAATCAGATTTTTTTCAAGAAGTCTGGTAATTCTCCATGCATGCAAATCTTCTCTCTCCACACTAATCATTTATATTCAAAGGAAACACTACTGATTTCAGCTGGTACAACTTGAAACCAGGGTCATTGCAGCATTGCTGTCAAAGCACAGAAGGCTTTAACAGTTCCATCATTTCACTATCCTGAATCGGTAGTATTTTTACTGACACTGAAATGATGAAATGTAATGTTAACATAGGTGGAATTTGAACTCAGAGTGCAGAGAATCAGAGCAAATAGCCCAAGACATTCTATCCAATGCGTTAATGACTCGGCTAATTTGTCAAATTCAGACCAAATTTATCGTTGATTGTTTCTTTTATTTTTAGCCAATGGCTACTTGATTAAGAAGCTTGCTTTCCAATCACTTAATTTCAGGTTCAGTCCCACGATGTGGTACCTTGAGCAAGTTTCTTCTACTCTAACTCCAGACAGACCAGTGTCTTGTGAATGTGTTTGGTAGATGGAAACTGCATACAAGCCTGTCGTATACATGTGTGAATGTGTGTGTGTGTGTGTGTGTGCATGTGAGTGTGTATGTATGCATATGTGTGTGTATGCATGTGTGTATGTGTGTGTATATATATGTATGCATGTATATATGTATGTATGCATGCACATATGTATACATGTATGAGTGTCTTTGTGTTTTTGTTTACTTCTCATCACCAGTTGACAACTAATGTTGGTTAGTTTGCATTCCTGCCGCTGTATCTTAGCAGCCCAGCCATAAAAGACAGATAAAATATCAAACTTAAACGAATAAAAATTAACACTGTTCTACAAAACTCTTCAAGGCAGTACCCCAGTATGGCCATATCCCAATGACTGAAAAAAGTAAAAAATGAAAAATAAGGAGTATAATAATAAAAAAAGAAAAAGTCACCTTTCTGACTGGCATGAAGTCATTTGCAAACATATTCCAACTTCTGACTCAGAGATGTCCTTTCTCCAGACTCTGCCTCTTCTATTGCTACTACAGTGCTAGCCTCTCCTCTTTGGAGATAGCTGGTGTTGTGTCACTTCCACTCAAGCACTCCTGATTCCCCTTCCCACTCCTTTTCTTGCTGTCATGCATATTGTATGGCACTGCACTATTTCCTAACTTAATCGTTCCTTCACAGTACATTAACACCCTGGTATTCTCTTCCTGCCCATGTTTTGTTGAGCATCAGTTCAGTTCAAGAGGAACATCACTTATATCAAGCTCACCGGTTTTACAGGTCCACTAACACAGTACAGCCATTATTTCTTCCTCCTCACCAATCTGCAAGCAAAATAAATAGATTGATAAATAAATAAATAAATAAATACATAAATAAATAAATAACTAAGTAAATAAATAAATATATGCAAAAGTTACGTATGAGTTTTAATTGAAATATATTGAAAGAAGAAGGGGGAAATCTGCTGAAATTTGATAATGTATAAAGTTAATTATGAAAGACAGGAAATATTTATGACTAGGAAAGGAAATTAAGAGAGGTAAGAGTAATAGAATTGTTCTAGCCATTGACAATTAGTGATATTGAGGAAAACGATGCCTTGGAATTGTTAATGTGGCCAACTCATTAGTAAGAAGTTTCAGTGTCAGAACAAGCAGGGAAGGTTTATCTGTAAATGAGACAGTTGATGAGCTGGTAATCCAGGTGAAAGTGTCATGTAGAGATGTGATAGGGGAATGAGTGAATTCAGTGTTCTGATAATGTCACACTACAAGCGAAGACATCTGGGTTAGATGGTATGATGGTGATGGGGGCGAGATGGAAAAGTGAGAGAAAGAGAGGGGGAAAGATAATTAGCCACATACCTAACTAACTAGATTGTGTGAGATGGAGTAATCCCTAATGATTGATGTATTAATGTCATTATTAAAGTCAAAACCAATGTACTTGAAAGAGGAAACAACAGAAAATCTGAAGGTAATTGAACCAATAATTAGTGAGACAGGGGGAAGATCATTATGAAACTGGTTGCAGGAGAGAATTAACAAACACAATATACTGTTTGATTTCACACAAAGATTATGGATTACCATAGTATAAAATGATTACTGGCACCGATGCCAACATAGAGAGTAATTACAAATGCAATACTTTGGGTATGAAGTGATTAGATATACAACATACCTTGGTAATGAAGAATTTACAGATGAAATACTATTTATTTCTCACCCAAGTAAACTTAATAGTAAAAGGTCAAATGTATGATTATTTGTGATCATCGATATCCAGTGTGGCAAGAGTAACCTTATTGACAAAAATTCAGTGAAGAAGAAAAGTGAAGTTGTAACAATTGTACTTTCTGCCTGCTCCTTGCTGAATATTAATTATGCAAATGAAGGGAAATAACTTACAAGATGGAATTAGAAGCAGAATGTGAATTATGCTTGCTCAAAGTTCATCTGCCATCATATATATATATATTCTAGATATACAAGATACTAATATTGGTATCATTGCTGTCGTCGTTGTCATTGTGATCATCATCATCACTGTCGTCATCATCATCATCATCATCATTATCGTCGTTGTCATTGTCATCATCATTATTATTAACATCCGTTTTCCATATTGGCATGGGTTGGAAAGTTTAACAGGAGCTGACAAGCCAGAAGACTACATCAAGCTCCAATGTCTACTTTCTATGGCTGGATGCCCTTTCTGGTGCAAACCACTTTACAGAGTGCAGTGGATGCTTTT
Source organism: Octopus bimaculoides (assembly GCF_046866305.1). NCBI lineage: Eukaryota > Metazoa > Mollusca > Cephalopoda > Octopoda > Octopodidae > Octopus > Octopus bimaculoides. The sequence goes on along the minus strand of NC_142941.1, from coordinate 38,430,333 downwards.
TTATACAGCACCAGCACCAGTGAGGTTATGAAGTAACTTGCATGACAAGACCTCTCAAATGAGGGTGGGGCTTAGTACAGGTAGTGGCTTCAGGCCAGATGATGAGAGATTAAAATATAGTAGAAGGACAGCAACAGATCTCTTGCTGTAGAGGAAATAGATGATTGCCTCAGTTGGAAAAGAGATAAAATGGTGGTAAAGATGTGTCAGGATGTGCCTTTACGTTACAGAAAGGGGGGATATAAGAGAGGACTGAGTAGGGTTCATGGGTAGGTAAGTTTGTTAATGAGTGTGTGGAGAGTGTGGAAGCTTATGAGAGTGTAGAAGGAGAGTGGCTGATGGATAGAAAAAGGGGTATGCAGTGAGTGTTACTGATAAATACACTTTGGTAAAACAAGCTTCTTTGAGAAGGAACATCTTTATGATAGTTTGCCCTGCCAAAAATAGCTATCAATATCCCTCACATCCAACCTTATTGCCTTAAGAATGAAAGAAGATGCTAGATAATACAGTCCTAGTTACATTATATTGGGTAAAATAAAAGACAAGGTGGTTTTAGCCAGAACATCTATCTTTTTAAATCAGCTCGATGAGAACTGACCAAGGGTTAAACAGCAACAATAACTACAATGATGATAACTGTGGTATAATGTGATGCCAAAGAGCACATTCATATAAAATATTTAAAGTCCCATATGTATTGTACTGTATTATACAAGGTGGGTAAAAATCGTGCACAAAATAAGTTCAAAAAGTTACAGAATTGTCAAAGACAGGCTTCAAATTTTTTAAAGAAAGTGAATAGTATAAATAAAATAATGATGAATGCATACTGACTTGTACATGATGAAGAAAATGAATAATAATAATAATAACAATAACATAATATAAGTAAAATGTCAAATGTTTTGGCACATGATTTTGACCCACCTTGTATTTAACATCTAATAGGTCACAGTATAGGAATGTTCTGAAACACATTTGCAGTGTTTATTAAGGTGTTGATAAAGATATTTTATTTAATATAGCAATTCAATGGTGGATAGATTGAGGGATTGTTTCTCATTTCTCCCTCAGTAAAAGGAATTAGGCTTAAGAAAATGAATTTGAACCACAAAGAAGAAGATGAGTCTCAGGAGGGAGAATTAAGCTCAATATTGTAATGAGGTAGCACTTAAGACTTTATCTTCAATATAGAGATTCAGGAAGGTGGCAAGCTGGCAGAAACGTTAGCATGCTGGACGAAATGCTCAGTGGTATTTCATCTGTCTTTACGTTCTGAGTTCAAATTCTGCCGAGGTCGACTTTCACTTTTGGCATTGGCAAATTAAGTACCAGTTGCATACTGGGGTTGATCAAATAAACTGACCTCACTTGCCAAAAATTTTGGGCCTAGAAAAGAATATAGAGGGATGAATATACAAATTGGTGGTTTCTTGTTCTTTTCTCAAAACTCAAAGCATGAGTTGCTGACCCGCAAATAGCTTGATATTGAAATTACATATCACTGGTAACTTTATATTGATGTAACAATTAATTCAGTAAATATACTGATGTAGTTAATGGTTTCTTCATTGTCTCTCTCTCTCCCCAACTCTCTCTCTCTCCCCTTCTCTCTCTCTGTATTTGTACATTTGTGTGCTGAAGTCATCTTAGGATGAGAACCAATGCATTCAGGCAAAAATGCACCTTGCAATATTAGTGTTCAACTGAAATATCTCTCACCTGATATCAATGTTCTCTTTTGCATTTAGTATCCTACAGGAGGAATGATGAAATAAGTACCAGATATACTACTGAGGTCATTATAATCAGCTCAAAACCCTCAATGTTGGTGCCTCAGCAAAACCACAGTCCAATGAACTAAAATTAATAAAAGAAAGAAAGAAAGTAAGAAAGAATGAAAGAATGAATGAATGAATGAATGAAT
>NC_142941.1:38375903-38425903 GCF_046866305.1 Octopus bimaculoides | reverse complement strand
TATGTTTGATCATATTTGTTGTTTATGTTATTTATCAATATATATGTGTATGTGACTGTACAGATGCATATGTAAATGATGAAAAGAGTGAAAAAGAAAGTGATAGATAGATAAATAGTGAAAGGGAGAAAAAAAGAGGGAGAAGGTGAGAAGAAAGATAGAGAGTGAGAGAGGGAAAGAGAGAGAATGAGTGAGAGAAAGAGAGAAATTGAGTCACTGTTTTTTATTTATTTAGATCCATTGTGGAGAAATGGGAGAGTTTTTATGTTTACATTGCTTCTCAACTCCACCCCTTCATTCCCAGTATATACATACATACATACATACAGATGGATGTATGTATGCATATATATTATATATACACACCATTTTGAACTCACACAGACACGCAAAATCGATGTGTATACAGACTCTGACAACATATGTTTGTGTGTAGATGTGCTCCCCCCCCACCACCACCACCACCCCCGCACACACTCACACATACACGTGTTTATATTTCTGTTTGTTTGTGCATAAGCATTATGTGTTCGATGTGAAGAAATTGTTAAAATCTATTGAGAAGGTTTTGTAGTTATTTGAACATATATAGTGAGTGCGTGTGTATGCGTGTGAGAGTGTGTGTGTAAAAGTGCACAACTATGTACGTTTGTGCATGCATGAGCATACTTAGTTGTATGTACATGAATGAACATACATTTCTATGTAGAAGTGCATTCTTGCACCTTGAGCAAGTGTCTCCTACTATAGCCCCTGGCTAACCAAATCCTTGTGAGTGGATTTAGTTGATAGAAACTAAAAGAAACCCATCATGCATATATATATATATATATATATGTGATGCATGAGTGGCTGTGTGTGGTAAGAAGCTTGCTTCCCAACCACATGGTTCCAGGTTCAGTCCCACTGTGTGGCACCTCGAGCAAGTGTCTTCTACTATAGCCTCGGGCTGACCAAAAGCCTTGTGAGTGGATTTGATAGACAGAAACTGAATGAAACCTGTCGTGTGTATATATTATATATATATGTGTTTGTGTGTCTGTGTTTGTCCCATCACCATCGCTTGACAACCGATGTTGATGTGTTTACATCTGTGTAACTTAACAGTTCGGCAAAAGAGACCGATACAATAGGTACTAGGCTTACAAAGAATAAGTCCTGGGGTCGATTTGTTCAACTAAAGGTGGTGCTCCAGCATGGCCACAGTCAAGATGACTGAAACAAATAAAAGAGTAAAAGAATATAGATATAGATATAGCTATAGATATTTGAAGTGCAATATATAGATGTATAGAATCTTGTGACTGTCCAGCATTGGTGTAACCATGATGTTCTGGTGATCTGATGAGCTAGCCTTCTTTATCTGCATTGAATTCTAAATGTACAATTGTATTGTACAAAGCATAGCATGCATTTTGGTGCAGATATGTAAAATAGCTTTATTATACACTGTAATCCTAAGGTTAACAACTGGTTAAATAAATATATGCACCTTTCATAGCTCCTGACGTTTTATGATGTATATATATGTGTGTATGGGAGGAGGAGCTGTGTGTGTGTGTGTGCATTTATATATGTATGTGTGTGTGTTATTGTTTTCTTGTGTTGGCTTCAATTGGTGGTAGTAAACAAATATCACTTTCATGCAAAGTGGTGTCCTTCATTTTCAGTCTTGCATGGAAACATGTCGGGAAACTTTTAGCTTATCTGGAGACAGGTGAAGGTTGGTTACAGGAAGGGTATCCAGCTGTATAGATCCTGCCTCAGCAAATTCTATCTGAGGGGGATGCATGAATGGAAAACTGGAAGTTTGATGATGATGGTGGTGGTTCTCTTAAAGACTCAAATTTCTGTCATTCTCTTCTAAGCCTACAATGTCTTATACCTTTTTGTTTACGTTTCAAAGTGATGAGGACTTCTATGAATATGTTCCTTTACATGGACATGTAGACAGCAGTGAGTCCATCAAATATAATATCCATTACCTCATTATATGCTATATGGTACACAATATGAAGCAATTTATTGCGTTATCACATGCTACATGCTAAGACAGATCAATTAGCAGGATCATTAGCATGTCAGACAAAATCTTAAGTGGCATTTCTTCAAGTTCTTTGGACCTTCGGTGTTCAAATTCTGCCATGGTCAACTTTGTGTTCATCCTTTCAGAGTTTATTAGATAAATATCTTATCTTGTCTTGAGAACTGGGGTTGATGTAATTTGCTTACTCCTTCTCCTAAAATATTCTTGACCTTGTACTAAAACTTGAGATCATTACATGCTATGTAGTACACAATGAAAACCCATAACCACATGCTTACAGTGTTGATAAAGCAGTTGGCCAATGAACTTAATCATCATCATCGTCATCATCACTTAATGTCTGCTTTCCATGCTGGTATGGTTGGATGCCTTACTGAAAACTGATAAGCTGGGCAGCTGCACCAGGTTCCAGTCTGATTTGACAAGATTTCTACAGCTGAATGCCCTTCCTAACCAACCACTCCAAGAGTGTAGTGGGTGCTTTTTACATGCCACTGACACAGGTGCCATTAACGTGACACCAGTATCAGCCACGACTATGATCTCACTGGGCTTGACAAAGGTCTTGTTCACCTGTCACTGCCTGCATGAGGTCCAAATGGTGCTCAAATGGTGCTTTTTACATGCCACCGGCATGAGTGCCAGTCAGACGACACTGGCATCAGCTATGACACTGAAAGTGATGTAAAATAGGTACTAATTTTCCAACAAACCTTTTCACAAGCAAGGCTCAAACTGTGTCATCTATGTATCCAGTCCTCTCTGAAAACCACCTGGCAGATTGAACCAGTTAAACTTATCATAATGAGACAGATTTTTATTGACCAGTATTTGTCAAACGGTACTGAATAACCATTGTCCTGTAGCATTCTTTGGAGCTACATGATGTTGATTCTTCTGTCTCCTGCCCTGCTGAATCTGTTGTTGTTTATAATAAAAATCACACTCTGTATGTGGCCAGGTTGCTAATTGGTTAGGTTGGTCTTTAATGGACAAACAAACTCCTGCAGGTATCTTTCTTATGGAAGTTGGTTTTAACAAACCTCTTTTCTGTGATATTTCATTTGAAAACTGAGCAGTGTGAGAGACCCAGTGTTATCAGGATGTTTCATTTTAAAGTCTATGTTGCCACCTATATTACTGAAAATTCCATATATATCTAATCTCCCCACAAGAAGAAGTGGATGCCGTCCACATATCTGGAACTCAAGAATTGCTTTTAATTATACATATTTGTAAAAATTAAGTAGTGTTCATGGCAACCTAGGAGAGAATAGAATTTGTGTGTTCTGATGAGATCTCAATAATTATAGAATCTTCTAAAATGGCAAGCTGGTAGATTTGTTACCATGCAGGCAATGTTTTGTAGCATTTCACCCATCCTTACATTCTGTGTTCTGATTCCACCAACTCTGCTTCAAATGGAGAATACTTTGAAGGTGATAAAAGTGTAAACATGTAAAATTAATCAGGTTCTGTATTTTAGAGATTTTAGAGATGAGGAATTCTGTACATTATTTACATTGGTTAGATATGTGTCCTCATCTTGCTTGTTGCTACCACAACGTTTCGGCTGATTTACTCTCAAGCCTTCATGAGGTGTCCTGGTAGAATTTTGAACCCAACCATGGGTTCTCATTCCTAAGGTATTTTTTGCTGATGTTACTATTATTATTATTTATTCAAGACACTGCCTGGAATTGAACTTGGAATCTTGGAGTTAGCAGCCCATGCTCTTAACCACTATGCTTTAGTGCGGGCTACTAACCTTATAATAATAATAATAATAATAATAATAATAATAATAATAATAATAATAGCATAAAAATAATTTTTAAAATACCTTAGGAATGAGAAACCAAGGTTGGGTTCAAAATTCCACCAGGACACCTCATGAAGGCTGAAGAATAAATCAGCTGAAACATTGTGGTAGTAACAAGCAAGGTGAGGACACATATCCGTCCAAAGTAAATAATGTAAATAATGTAAAACTAAGTGAATAATAATATTGCAAAATTCTGGTTTCTTTTGGTTACTCCCTTATATAAATACACAAACATACACACACATGTACACTCATACACACATACATACATACATACATACATACATACATACATACATACATACGTACATACATCATACATATATACATACATACATTTATATGTATATACAGATGACCAAACAATTGATATGCTCAACATTTGGTTTCCACACAATTTCAGCCTGCCAAATTTCATTCAAGAAACACTGGTCAATCCAAGGATATTATAGGAAACACATGCTTCACAATGTGTAGTGAAACTAAACATAGAACCACATGCTTCTGGAGCAAACTTCTGAACCACATAGCCATGACAGACTTGGCTGTTGTTTATAGCAGGTCAAATGATTACAGAGAAGCTTTCCCTTTTAGCACCTATAAAAGTCTGTATTACATATATGTATGTTCGTATCACTGTGATTGTGTATTTGCATCAATGATTTATATTTGGCTGTTCTATGTTTAGGAAAGTGTGTTTAATAGTGAGCCTGTATATATTGTCTTTGTGCTGTTGTTGTTGTTGTTGTAGTTATTGTTGTTATTTAACCCCAGGATAGCCCTGGTCAAGCAAACCTATGATCAAAGGTATCCCAACTCTGACCACCAAAACTTTATTTCATTGAATAATTCGATGTCTAACACAGTGGTCGTCAACCATTTTTTTTTTTATTACCTATGGACTGTCTTAATTTCTATTTTACTCTGATGGACCATCATAGCCATTTTATGTTTACAAAATCCAATTATATTTTTATAATTAAATATCATTAGAAATTGTAATGCGGTAAGCTGATAAAATCATTAGCACACCAGACAAACTGCTTATTCTTTTATTCTTTAATTCTTTCATTTATATCAGTCATTTGACTGCAGCCATGCTGGAGCACTGCTTGTATTTTAGTCAAACAAATTGATCCCAAGACCTATTTTTTGACCCTAGTACTTATTCTATCAGACTCTTTTGCCAAACTGCTAAGTTACACACCAACACCAGTTGTCAAGTACTGACAGGTGGGACAAGCACAGACACACACATATATATGATGGGCTTCTTTCAGTTTCCATTTACCAAATTCACTCACAAAGCTTTGGTCAGCCTGAGGCTACAGTAGAAGACACTTACCGAAGGTTCCACATAATGGGACTGAACCTGGAACCATTTGGTTGAGAAGCAAGCTTCTTACCACACAGCCACATCTGCTTAGTGGCGTTTCATCTGTCTTTATGTTCTGAGTTCAAATTCTGCCAAGGTCAACTGTGCCTTTCAACCTTTCAAGGTCGATGGAATAAAGTACCAGTTGATCAATGGGGTTGATGTAGTCTGCTTGACCCCTCCCCTAAAATTGTGCCAAAATTGCACCAAAATTTGAAACTAAATATCATTAGAAACTGTATAAAAAAAGTTGTTAGAATACTTTGTGTATTGTAGAAACATAACCAATTTATTTCACATAAATTTCAATGAGAAAATCTTATATAAACACCTGAAGGTTATGTGGACCCTAGTTGAGAACCACTGGTCTGACAGGTCCTTGAGTTTGGGTCTCAATAACTGAGAGAATGCCTGTACATGTATATATTTGCTTGTGCATGTGTTTGTGAGGATGCATGCTTGTAGATGTATGTATGTGACTATATGTGCAGTTGTACTTGTGAGGCAGTATATTGATCTATGTGCATCTTGGAGTATGTGAATCTCTCTCTCTTTCTCTCTCTCTCCTTCTTTCTCTGTTTCTCTCTCTACCTCTCTGTTTCACTCTCACCTCGCTCTCTTTCTCTTTCTTTCTTTCTCTTTTTTACTCTGTTTCTCTCCCTCCCTCTTTCTCTTTCTTTGTCTTTCTCTCTCTCCCTCCCTCTCTCTCTCCCTCCCTCCCTCTCTTTCTCTCTCTCATTACCCTCTCTCTTTCTCTCTCCCTTTCTTTCTCTTTCTCTCTCTCTTCCTCCTCCTCTCTCTCTGGTTGTGTGTATGTGTGTCTTTTATAGGTTCTTAGAGTCCAGGTGTCTGTCAGACAGTGTATCTGTGTGTAAGGCAGTACGTGTCTCTATCTGTGCATACGCATGTATTTCTCTGAGATTTTGTGTCTGTATCTGAAGCTGTATCTATTTGTTCCTGTATATGAACGTTTATGTACATGGAGATGCATGCATGCATGCATGGGAGAGTGAGTGTGTGTGCGTGTGTGTGTGCATGCAAATTACATGGCTGTGCATGTCTACTTGAATATGTGAAAACATTCAAGTCTAGTACACATGTATGTTTGTATATGAGTGGTATGCCTGTTTAGTATGTATGCACACACATGCACACAAACATATACATACATGCACTTTCACATACATACACAAATATGTGCATGTGTGTTTGTGTGTGTGTATATGTGTGTATGTGCCTCTCTCTCTCTCTCTGTGTGTGTGCGTGTCAAAGTATGTGTAACTGCATTTCTTTCTTTTATGGTTGTACTTCATACAGTGACTGTGTGTCTTTAAATCTCAATGAATACTTTTTTACTCTTTTACTCTTTTACTCTTTTACTTGTTTCAGTCAATTGACTGCGGCCATGCTGGAGCACCGCTTTTAGCCGAGCAAATCAACCCCAGGACTTATTCTTTGTAAACCTAGTACTTATTGTATCTGTCTCTTTTGCCGAACCGCTAAGTTACGGGGATGTAAACACACCAGCATCGGTTGTCAAACAATGTTGGGGGAACAAACACAGACACACAAACACACACACACATATATACATATATATACATATATGCAACGGGCTTCTTTCAGTTTCTGTCTACCAAATCAATTCACAAGGCTTTGGTTGGCCTGAGGCTATAGTAGAAGACACTTGCCCAAGGTGTCACGCAGTGGGACTGAACCCGGAACCATGTGGTTGGTAAGCAAGCTACTTACCACACAGCCACTCCTGCACCTATGTACAAATTTAAAATATAAGTTGCATCCCAGAAGTTTCCCAACATCTTCAGGAGAGACATATATTAATCTCAAAGAAGTACAAAACTCTAAATCTTCTTCAACATCAGATCCTCTGACTTCAATGCACATTTTATATTTGCTCCATCCACTTCATGAAGACCCTCATGGAAGTCCTCCAAAATGAAGGCATTTAGGAGCCTTATCACAACTGCCCTTGGGATTCTCCTTCAGCTTGGTAAACAACCAAGTCACAGAGAGATCAATGTCTGGACTGTGGGGAAAATGAGGAAAAGTTTTGATGTCCTTATCTGTTGAGTAGTTTTTTTTTTTACTCGGGAACTCATCACTGAACGCCCTAGCAACAAACATTGCACAAATTTTGTGCCTGTTCAGATCTTCATGAATAGTTCTGTGTACAGATTCCACACCAACTCCAAACTCTATGCTTATTGTCTTTATAGACACACTACAGGCTTCATGTAGAAAATTACGAATTTTCTCAAACAGCTCTGCTTCTTCAAATGCATTCACTGTATGTAAGACAGCCACTCCAATGTGGGCCTGTACAGCCACAGCAGACACTGCACCCTATCAGCAGCTGACACAAAACTTTCCAGGTGCAGATCCATAGTTTTCCAAGACTGATGGATGCCTATCTTTATTTTTTATCTAAGGAGCCTAGTTCACATATATTTTGCTCTAGATACATTTCCCATTGCTCCAGTAATCAGTAGGATTTTGTATACACTTGTTGCTCCAATAACAATACAGCTGAAAGCAAAACGTGAGTACTGGATTCACTGCACTCGTCCTCATCAATGTTCCATAGATGATTTGATTCTCTTAAACTTTTCTTGCTGCACTTATGCCAAGTAGGCAAGTGACTTCCACAACAGAGAATGCTTTTATCACAGCATTTCAATCTAGTTGCTAATTTTATTTTTTATGCTTCCTTGTTCCAGTCACGAGAGTGCAACCATGCTGGGGCACTTACTTGAAGGGTTTAGTCAAACAAACTGACCCTAGTATCTATTTATAAGTCTGGTACTATTGGTCTCTTTTGCCAAACTGTTAAGTTATGTAGCACAAAAATACAAACACCGATGTTAAGTGGTGAAGGGTACAAACAAAAATTCAAACACACACACACACACACACACACACACACACACACAAACACACACACACACACACACACACACACACACACAGGTGATGTCAATAGAGCTGGTAACATACAAAATTCCCAAATACATGGTATAAAGTTGTTGACATTAGGAAGGGCATCCAGCTGTAGAAACCATGCCAATGTAGACATTGCAGTATGATGCAGTCCTTGGAGCTCTCAGATCTGCTCAAATTGCCAAACCCATGCCAGCATGGAAAATGGACATTAAATGATGATGATGATGGTAGACATATATATATATATATATACACACACACACACACACACACTCACATACATACAGATAGATAGATATATAAATAGATAGACAAACAGACAGACAGACAGACAGGTAGATAGATAAAGAAATAGATGCATGAGTCTTTGCATTTGTATCTCTCACTGCTTCAAAAACAAATGTTGGTTGGTTTACATCCACGTAACTTAGCAGTTCAGCAAAAGAAACAAATAGAATTAGGGGTCGATCTAATTGACTGTCTTCCTCCCCCAAAATTTCAGGCCTTGTGCCTAAAGCAGAAAAGAATGCTGGAACACCACCAATGCCATCACTTTTGCAATGGTCATTATTTTGTGATTAACTTTTTGTGAAGGAGGGAGTTCGATACTCCTGCCCTCTTTTGCATCTCTTGCCATGATGTAGGTTGATTTGGAACCTTGAACAGCAGGAAGTCAAGCTGTTTCTTGAAAACAACTCCCCCTACTCCATGTAAATCTCTCAGATGTTTTGGCAAGGCATTAAATAGCTGTGGGCCCATGAATCTCAAATCAGTACATGGTCCTCATTCTAGATGGGATGGCTGGAATCTTTGGAACAGTGCAGTGACCTCCAGTATGAGGGCTGGTATAGCTCTTAATGCCAAATTTTGCTGCCAACCCCTCAAGGATCTTCCATACATATATCACTGCATATCTCCCATATATCACTGCATATCTCTAGGGAGTAGAATCATAGCTCAGCTGTTCCATTGATGCAATTTTCCTGGTGTAGCACTGCTAAACCACCACAAGTTCAGCTATTAATTTGACACTGTGGAATGGTCGTTCCTGAGAGCAGTAGTCCAGATGGCTAAGGACAAATGTATGCATACATATATGCTTAGATATGTCTTGCAAACAACTCGCACATGCAAGTGCTACCAGTCGAGAACTCCGCATACCGGAAGCCAGCAAGTGTATGGGGTCATCAGGAGAGAATGCACGTCGTTTCGGGGCCTACCTCTCGACGGCATCAATCCGCACCGCCCCCCCCCTCACTGATATGAGGCCCCGCTTGCTAGATCAACTGGTTATTAAAAACAAAGCTCAATATTTCTCTAGCCATCGCTCATCGTCTCTTTTTAATAATAGAGGCACATTTTAGACTTAGGTCCCTCATGGGTCCTAAGACCCTCAGGGCTGGAGCTTGACTCAGTTTCTGCGACATATAAGTGGTTAAGATTACAACATTCACCCTTAACTTTCCATCTTTTACTGAAACTCATTATAGTTGGGTTGAATGAAGCACTGTGAAATGAAATGTTTTGCTTAAGCAAACAATGAACTGCCCAGTCTGGGGACTGAAACCACAATTTTACGATCATAAGTGCATCACCCAAACCACTAGGCCATGTGCATTCATGCAAACACATATGAACATATTTATTCATGCAGATGTTCATATACATTTACATGATATACACACACACACACACACACACAAACACACACACACTCACACACACATGCATACAAACATACACACACAGAGACACATTTGTACAAGGAGACAGAGACATGCATGCACACACACAAACAAGCACACATACACGCAAGCACACACACACAAATAGAATCATATGCACAAAGGCACAGATACACACACACACACACACATACAGATTTCTGCATGCACACACAGACACAGAGACATAAATTCAATGACTCAATGAGGCAGACACAAAGATATACTGATACACAAACACATTGTTAATGTTACGTGTGTATCAGTAAACCATTACATGTGTATGTGCATGTGTGTATATGTGTGTGTGTGTGTGTATAGGTGAAACTTTGTAAATGGCTGTTAATATGTGTGTGTGTGTATTTTTGCATACACCTGTATGTTTGTATGTGTGTATCTATGTGTAGGCATATGTCTGTTCAAATGTGTTTGTGTGTATGTGGTGTATGTACATGTATATGTCTGTTTATGCTTGCATGTGTGTGTGTGTGTGTGTGTGTGTGTGTGTGAGTATGTACATGTATTTGTGTGTTTGGAACTGCATATGCAAGTATTTCTGTGTACATTTAGTCACTGAATGGGACAAACACACAGACACAGATAAAACTATTAATGTGCGCATGCACAAACACATACACACATACACACACACATACACACACACAGACTCACGCATGCATACACACAAACACAAAAGTGTACATATACACACATCTACTCACACACATACTCACACGTGTCCTATCTCACATATAAACACAAGCATTCTCTCACTTTCTTTCTGTCTTTCTCTCTTTCTTTCTTACTTTCATTTGTTCTTTCTTTTGTTCTCTCTCACATGCACATGCACACATACACACACACACGCACATAAACATATGCTCTCACAAACGCCAACATGCACACATACACCACACTTACACTCACACTCACACACACACTCGCACACACACACACACATATAACAAGTGCATTCTCTCTCTCTCTCTCTTTCTCTCTCTCTTTTCTCTCTCTATCCCCCCTTTCTCTCTCTCTTTTTCTCTCCCCCCTTTCTCTCTCTCTTTTTCTCTCCCCCCTTTCTCTCTCTATTTTTTTCTCTCTCCCCTCCCTCTTTCTCTTTCTCTCTCCAACACACTCACACACACACAAGTACATACTGAATAGAACGAACACACAGACACAACAAATTCTGCACATGTGCATGTATACTCTCTCATGCACATGCAAGCACAACATACGTGCTCTACAAATTCATTCATAATAGAACAAACACACAGACACACTTAGAATCATGCACACACACATTTAGACAAAAGATCACTGAGACAGACACACAGACACACATTGCTAATGTCCCAACTCTTTGTGTGTGTGTGTGTCTATGGCTACCTTCTTAAACTTTGTTTTGTCATTGGACTATGGCCATGCTAGGGTACTGGCTTGGTGGGTTTTAGTTTTACACATTGACCTTGACACTAATGATTTATGTCTGATTCTTATTTAGCTGGTCTCTTTTGCTGAACTGCTAAGTTGCAGGGATGTAAACAAAACAAAACTGGTTGTCGAGCAGTGTCAGAACAACACTGAAGCACATGCATATATATCTTCATACACACATACACACACAAATATATGCACATGTGTATATGTACATGTGTGTATGTATATGTATATGTATATGTGTGTGCGTGTGTGTGTGTATACATATATATGTTGTCACCTTATTAATATATACCATTCTCATTTTCCATATTTTTCCCTCCTATTTGTCTCTGATGACAGAATATCCCATACTCAGGGATATCCAAGAAACAGCTGTAAGATTTTGAATGTCTTCCTATAATAATACTGTATATGACTTGAGATGTTTGCCTTGCTTTAATGTTTGCTGTCCTGTTTAACAATTATATATATATATATATATATATATATATATATATATATATATATATATATATATATATATATATATATATATCATGTATGTGTGTGTGTGTAAAAGCTTTTGTAATAATCACTTGCTACATCATCATCATACAGTTACAATAATTAGAAAAAAACTTTTATAAAGTTATTAACTATTTAAAAAAAGTTTCTGAATTTAACAGAATGTCGCTGACCTTTGTGGGAGATGTTTTTATATAGTATGTATTTAATGTGTATTCTATGTCTTGTGTGTTTTTGTGTGTAAGTGCTTTCGCTTTTCAACTTGGCAAACTATTGTGTTCCAGGCTAATAAAGAGGAAATTGCTTATTTTTGTAAAGGTGTTAGCTATTTCCGGTTTAGTTTTTTAGATTTAGAATTTGTATAAAGAACTCTTCTTTTGTCTTTTGTAGTTGATATTTTCATCTTATATTTTGCAAAAGGGGTATATTTTAAATTGTTGACTATTTCAAGCTTAGTTTCAAATTTAGAAATTTTATGAAATATTCTTCTGCCTACCATAGTTGATTCGTTTTGTCTTTTATTTTGTCAAAAGAGAATATCTTAAATTTTCCATTTGCAAAAAATATCTAAATGTCTTTATTACATGGATCATTTCTAAGAGATGAATCTTTAAGTTGCTGTTTATGCATGTATACCAGACTGGTTAGTTTTGTCCCTTTTCCTCCAATGTAATTCCCATTACATTGTGGGTACATGATGCAGTTGATGAGATTTTTTTGTTTTTCAATTCATGTTTGTGTTCATTCTTGCTTTCTTCCTGTTCTTGAATCATTTGGTTGTTCCTTGTTCAATTATTTCACATGTCCCACAACAAAGATCTCCACAGTTTGTTACCTGAATTATTTCTTTCTCCGATGTGAATCTCACCTTTGTTAGAAGTCTCTTGAAATTTGGTGTTGTCTTCAGCTGTTGATGATTTGTGACTTTTCAAAATTAATTGTCAGCAATTTGGTGATTGATGTACAGTTGGAAGGTATTGTTTGGCTGGATGTTGGATGTTGTGGTTCCTAGGATTATGGGTGACTCCAAATGGAATATTTATATTTGCGTTTTTGTTGTCACCCTTAACATGAGAGTTTCTCTGTAAGGTATAAGTCAGGATTTCTTTTGCTCTTTTGCTTTGGTTATGGCATGATTTTGCCAGCTTGCACATTTATTACTTGAGATGCCATTCACCACCTGAGATTTTCTTTGTTCAAAACATTATTCGAGAACTGATTTGTTCATGATGAGATACATTTGTTAATTGAGGTTTCACTGTATGTGTTTGCATATGCTGAGAGGGTAGACGTATGTGGCTTAGTGGTTGGAGTGTTGCACTCATGATTGTAAGATTGTGGTTTTGATTCCTGGCCTCGACGATGCATTGTGTTCTTGAGTAAGACATTTTATTTCATGTTGTAAGATGAGTAATCCTGCGATGAACCAGCAGCCCATCCAGGGTGCAGATAAACACAATTCAGAGTTCAGAAAATTAGTCTTATGAGCCTAAGATTCAGGAAGGACCATTGATCCTTTTTTGATATTCATAGAGTGTACTTATTTACATTGATTATAAACATCAACAATATGACTCAAGGAAAATATGGCATCTAATATAACATCTAATTTTTTATGAATATCTTTTCAAATCTTTCGAGACCTTGCATTTAAACTGAATATAAAAACTGGCTCTCCATCGATTACAATGATAAGGGTTCCAGTTGATTCGATCAACAGAATAGCATGCACGGGAAATTAACATGCATGTGGCTGAGCACTCAACAAACATGTGTACCCTTAATGTAGTTCTCAGGGAGATTCAGCATGACACAGAGTGTGACAAGGCTAGCACTTTGAAATACAGGTACTACTTACTTTTACCCACTGAGTGGACTGGAGCAACATGAAATAAAGTGTCTTGCTCAAGAACACAATGCATCGCTGGGAATTGAACTCACAACCTTGTGATCGTAAGCCAAATACTCCAACCACTAAGCCACATGCCTTCACAAACTGAAATATATTGTAAATTCAAAGATAACAGTTTGAATAGACAAGCATTATAAACTTAAAATTTTACCATATGCTATCAAAGCATTGGTTATCAAACTAATACCACTGGATTATGTCTGCTGTTCTTACCAATTGGCTTTAAACCAAGATCCTTTCCCATATCAATTACTAAACTTTTTTTAATTTTCAATTAGCTGAACTTATTAGAATTACCTCCCTTACTTGTGCTTTTATGATTGACAGATACCTAAATGAATGAGAAAATTGTACAACAGTTATTTGAAATTTTACAACACACTATAATTACTGTAAGTGTGCTTGTATGTGTGTGGTAGTGTGTGTGTGTGTGTGTGTTTTATGCGTGCATGTGTGAGTGTCCTGTCATTTATCTTTGTGTGTGTATGGAGAGGCAATTGTGTGAGATTAAACTGAAAGTGTGTGTGTGTGTGTGTACAGAAGCCTGGTTGAAGAGTATGAAGCAAGTTGGCACAGCCATTTTGGCCCTGCCTACTTGATATCACTGATTCAATGCTGACTTACTGGACATTGGACATTTCAATGCTTCTTTTGTTTTAATGATTGTTTCTCCTTCTCTCCCCAATTTTCTCTCTATTTCTCTCTATTTCTATCTCTCACCCTCTCTGTAGGAGAGCATCTAGTTATGCTTGTATATATATGCAATCTCTCTCTCTCTCCCACTGTCTCTCCCTCTTTCTCTCTCTCTCTCTCTCTTCCTAAAGATATATATATATATATATTTCTCCCTATCTCTATCACTCACCCTCTCTGTATGAAAGCATCTAGTTATATTTGTATACATATGCAATCTATTTCTATCTCTCTCCCTCACTCCCCCTCTCTCCCCCCTCTCCCTCCCTCTCTCTCTCTTTCTATATATATATATATTTCTCTATCTCTATCTCTCACCTTTTCTGTATGAGAGCATCTGGTTATGTTTGTATACATATGCAATCTCTCCCCACCTCTCTCTCTCTCACTCACTCACATTGCATTTGAATATATTTCTGCATATGTGTACGTGTGTTTGCCTCTAGTGCCTGAATGTACTGTCACCAAAATAGGTTGAATGTCCAGTCAGCCATGCTAAATTGTCAGCATCCGAACAGACGTGCCCAATTGTCTCATTTGGCTGTTTGTATGTGTGAGTGTCTGTGTGTATCTGTGTGTATGTGTGCATCAGTGTGTATGTGCCTGTGTGTGTATGTGGAAGAGTGTGTCTGTGAGTGCATATGGGAGAGAATTTGTGTGTGTGTGTGTGTGTGTGGAACTGTGTCTGGTGCGTTTGTATCTCCACTTTATGTGTATATGTATATGAGAGTGTGTTTATAATTGTGCATGTGTATCTGGATAATTCACTGTATGTGTGTGTGAAGCTGTGTCTGTGTGTCTGTACCGGTGACTATGCCTTAGCACCTGCTTGTGTCTGTGTGTCCGAACCATTTCATCAGTATCTGCGATTGTGTGTGTGTGTGCGTGCGCGTGCGTGTGTGTGTGTTCACCTGTGTCTGTGCATCTGTTCTATGCAGTTTGTGTAGACTGTGTATGGGTAACTGATTATACCATTCAGTCTTTATCTGAATTATGTGCATGTGTGTATCTCTCTTTGTGTGTGTGTGTATGTGTGTGTGTGTGTGTGTGTATGAGTGTGTATGTATAACTGTGTATGTATAACTGTGTATGTATGCGTGTGTATGTATATGTGTATAACTGTGTCTGCATGTCTACCATTCAGTTTATGCATGTATTTGTATATGGGAAAGTGTGTGTATGTGTGTATATATATATATATATATATGCACATGTATGAGTGTATGTAACTGTGTATGTGTGAACGTGAGTCTGTGTGTTTGTACCATTTGGTCTATGCATATTTTTGTGTATATGTCCATGTATGTATGCATTTGTGTGCAAGTGTGTGTATTTATGCCTGTGTCTGTGTGGGGAGATGGAAGCTGTATCTGCACACTTGTGTATATATGTTTATTTCCTTAATAACAACATCGAAAAATACCTTGAGAATGAGAGCCCAGGTTTAAAATTTCCCCAAAACACCTGATGAAGTCTGGAGGGTATATCAGCCGAAACATTGTGTTAACAACAAACAAGATGAGGACAAATATCCGTCAATTGTAAATAATGTAAATAATGTATATATAAACATACACACATGAATATGCATCCATGTATTCAGCCATTCTTTAGGAAAATATGCCTGTGTGTTTGTTTCATTCACAGGTCACATGTGTACAAAGATAGTCACATGTGATCAGTGAATGAAAATATCATATTATGTCGACATATGTGTATATGTGTGTGTTAGTGTGATCCTGTGTGTGTGTATGTATGTGTGTGTGTGCGCATGCTCATGCATGTGCATGTGTGCAAATGTGTTTCATTCTACCTCTGTGTGTATGTATCATTCTCTCTGCATATATGTGTATATGAGTATGTTTCTGCCATTGGGTGCAACTCTGGTGAAATGTTTCAGAACTTCTAGCTTCAGTTATGGACTCTTGGTTTCAATCCTATTACATGGTACTTTAGACAAAGGGACTTGAGCATGGCATTGGTCAAACCAAAGCATTGAGAGCAAAATATGATTGATGGAAATTGTATGGTTAGCCATCATATGGATTATACAGAAATAAATCATACCCACCTTTCTACATAATGTGTAACGCAGTCTGTGTGTTTGTCTGAAGATAACATTAACACTACGGAATATTTAGCCATTTCCACTTTAATACTGAATTGTCAGATAATTTGGATAGTTTTTTTTTTGCCCCCATTTCTGTTAATCCTTATTTTTCATCAACAATTTCAGAAAATCAGTCATGAATGTATTCTTCTACTAAAGAAGTAAGCTGGCAGAGGAATTTGCACACCAGACAAAATGCTTAGTGGCATTTTATCTGTCTCTGCATTCTGAGTTCAAATTCCATCTGTCATCCTCTCAGGGTCAATTAAATAAGCACCAGTAGAGTACTGGGGTAGATGTAATCGACAAACACACTTCCCCAAATTTGTTCACTTTGTGCCAAAATTTGAAGTGAATTTATTCTCCTTCAATAAGGTGGTGAGCAGCAAGGTCGGATTAAGGCCCATTGAGGCCCTAAGCACTTAAAAGATTTTGGTGACCCCACAAAAGATTAAGTAATTCAAAATATAAACAATAACAAACTGTAAAATAAATTTCTATTTTTCAAAACGAAACAAAAGAGTAAGAGGGAAAATAATGTTAATTTTTGTATACTTCCATTTTATTTATATTTGAAAAGTTTCCTCCTACTTTTTTGAATTGCAGAGTCTTTGATCAGATCCTCAAAATTAATCTTAGGTAACACATCTGCATCTATACTTAGTAGAGATAAAGGCATCCTGAATCATATTTTAGCAAGTTTAAAGTGATTTCTTTTGTGCTGTAAACCATTTACCATTTCTGTGGTGCCCCCTCCTTCCCTTGATGCCCTAAGCACCTGCTTATTTCGCTTAATGGTTAATCCAGTGCTGGTAAGTAGGCAGAGTCATTAGCATGCCAGGTAAAATGTTTAGTGACATTTTGTCTGTTGTTATGTTCTTATTTCTTTATTGCCCACAAGGGCTAAACAAGACCAGACAAACGGATTTATCGATTGTATCGACCCCAGTACTTAACTGGTACTTAATTTATCGACCCCGAAAGGATGAAAGGCAAAGTCGACCTCGGCGGATTTGAACTCAGAACATAACGGCAGACGAAATACCGCTAGGCATTTCGCCCGGCGCACTAACATTTCTGCCAGCCGCCTGTTGTTATGTTCTGAATTCAAATTCCACCAAAGTTGACTTTCCCTTTCATCCTATCAGGGTTGATAAAATGAGTACTGATCAAGTACCAGAGTCAATGTAATTGACTTGGTCCCTCCCACAAAATTTCTGGTTTTATACTAAAATTTGAAACCAATGTATTCTCCTTCATTTTTCACATTTTCTTGCCAATGTTCTAATTTCTTGCTTGTCAGTGCCTTGATGGTAGAACTCACCAGGTCTTAACTGAAAGACTTCAGGAAGCCACGTTTTCAGCTTCATATCATTGTTAAATGAAATGTTTCACAAACTGCCGGAGAGTGATTGGGAAAGGAAATAATCTGAAGATGCTGTATCAGTAGAATACATTAAGAGAATACATGTATTAGAATGGCCCAAGAGAGCTCTTGAATAACATACTTGGTTAAATTAGCAACATGTGTGTGAGTGTTACTGTGTTGATAAAGCATATCTTGTCGCCATGGAGTGAAGGTGACAAACAATGGTATCACGAAAGTATCCCATTTGCTGGGTCAATTTCCCTATTGGATTGATGCAAATCCTCACATATGTGCTCATTGATCAATGGCCACTGAATTGAACAGATCCTCCTGTTCTCCCCCCCCCTTCATATTCCTTATCATCTCTATCAGCAGCAGCATCCTCATTGTCATCATCATCACCACCATGATCATTATCTCCACTACCACCATCATCACTGTCATCAATTTTATGTCAGTTTTTTTTCATCTTTGCATGAATCCTCTTTTACTCTTTTACTTGTTTCAGTCATTTGACTGTGACCATGCTGGAGCACCGCCTTCAGTCGAGCAAATCGACCCCAGGACTTATTCTTTGTAAGCCTAGTACTTATTCTATCGGTCTCTTTTTGCCAAACCACTAAGTTACGGGGACGGAAACACACCAGCATCGGTTGTCAAACGATTGTGGGGGGACAAACACAGACACACAAACACACATACATATATATATATATATATATATATATATATATATATATATATATATATATATATATATATATGTATATACATACATATATACGACGGGCTTCTTTCAGTTTGCGTCTACCAGATCCACTCACAAGGCTTTGGTCGGCCTGAGGCTATAGTAGAAGACACTTGCCCAAGGTGCCACGCAGTGGGACTGAACCCAGAACCATGTGGTTGGTAAGCAAGCTACTTACCACACAGCCACTCCTGCGCCTGGACAGGTTTTCTGCAATACAGCATCTTACCATTTGTTTTGCATTCCTTTGTCATCTGCTTTGTGAAGTTCAGCTCTCTGAGGTCAACCATCACCATTTCTGTCCATGTCTTCCTTGATCTTTCCCTTCCATTAGTTTTCTCCAAAAGTATCTCCTGGCACTTCATCACTCAGCTTTCTTCAGCCATATATACCTTGCATGATTATACCAACAGCCATTTCCCTTGCTCACCACAACTGATTTTCTCTCAGCCCATCTATGCCCTGCCATTCATGCACATTCAGTGAATCATCATCACTCATCATTATCATTTTAATGTCTACTTTTCAATGTTTGCATGAGTCAGTCGGAGTTTATTGGGTGGAGGAAATTTTCTACAGCTGGATACTCTTGCTGTCTTCAAACTTCAACTGTTTCCACGCAAGGCAATATTTCTCCATGGTCAGACATATTTTCACAGAATATTGGAAATGAATGGAATTCATTTGCAACAATCACACAATGTCAAGACAAGGAGATACAAATATATAAACACCCATACTCAATATCACACATACATACATACATACATATATATAGGTATGTATGTATATATGCATACATGTATGACAGATTTCCAATTTGTTTCTGTCTATCACATCCACTCACCAGGTTTATGTCTGCCCTTGGCTATAATAGAAGACACTTTCTCAAGGTGCCACGCAGTGAGACTGAAAACACAAAACCTTGTGGTTGGTACACAAACTTCTTAACCACACAGCCATGCCTGTACTTCATCTATGGAATATTCAACCTTTCATTATATCACACAAGATATAGTATAAAACCAGGGATGAATTAAGATCCATAAAGGCCTTAAGAACTTAAAAGATTTTGTAGTCCCCATGTAATTCAAAATATAAACAATAATAAATTATATAATAAAATTTACTTTTCAAAATGAGACACAACTACCAGAAAGATGGAAAATAATGTTTATTTTTATGTACTTCCACTTTATTTATATTTGAAAAGTTTTCACCTACTTTTTCTAATTGCGAAGTGTTCACCAAATCCTCACTATGACACCATGAGAACTTTGAAATGTTAATGCTAGTCATTTAAACCACGTCAAATATTACTTTAGCAAGTTTAAAATGATTTCTTTTGTGCTGTAAGCCATTTATCATTTCTTATTTCTTTATTGCCCACAAGGGGCTAAACATAGAGGGGACAAACAAGGACAGACAAAGGGATTAAGTCAATTATATCGACCCCAGTGCGTAACTGGTACTTAATTTATCGACCCCCAAAAGGATGAAAGGCAAAGTCGACCTTAGTGGAATTTGAACTCAGAACGTAACGGCAGATGAAATACCACAAAGCATTTCGCCCGGCATGCTAACGTTTCTGCCAGCTTCCCATTTATCATTTCTGTGGTGTCCCGACTTCTCTTGATGCCCTAAGTATGTGCTTATGTTGCTGTATGGTTAATTCCATGCTGTATAAAACTCTACCTGTATGTCAAAAAAACCCAGCCTCGAGCCATGATGTATTTGCCAGAGAATGGTTGTAGTGAGAGTGTGTACTATATGGGGCAGCTCATGAATTTACTACCTTCTACATGTTCTCCGAAAAAAATACAACATATTGCATGGACACAAAAGTGCCATCACCCCCTTAAAATCATCACTAACTACAGACCAACCCTACCCTAAAGCTTCACCATTGTACCTGAGGTTTACATTATAGCACAGTGAGATACAGAAACTTCATGGCAGCCTAATAATACAAATGACTCAGTCTTATTACATCTGCCTGAGTAATATGCTAATAATACAAGTCAAGATGCAGTCATCATCATCCTTTAGTGTCTGCTTTCCATGCAAGCATGCATTAGACAGTTTGACTGGAACTGGTAAGCCGGAGAGCTGCACCGAGTCCCAGTCTGATTTGGCATGCTTTCTATGGCTGGATGCCCTTCCTAATGCCAACCACTCCAAGAGTGTAAGAGGTGCTTTTTACGTACACCGGCATAGGTGCTTTTATGTGCCACTGGCATGGGTGCTTTCATGTACCACCAGCATGGGTGACACTTATGTGACACCAGCAATGGCCACAACTATGGTTTCACTTGGCTTGACGAGTCTTCTCTAGCACAGCATATTGCCAAAAGTCACACAAATAACTGTAATATAAATCAATGAAATGGGCAGGACATTGCACATCATTTTATTTCTTCACTTTACCATTGATATTATGTACCAAATATATAATCTGTGTATATGGTTGTCGGCATATCTGTATATCTTAATCATTTAAGCATGTTATATACATTATACTGTACAAGGACCTCCTTCTCTCTCTCTCTCTCGTCTCTGTCTGACTGTCTTTGTCTATGTCTGTTGTCTGTCTAAGTTTCTCTCTCTCTTTCTTCCTCTCGCTCTCTCTCCCTCTCTTTCTGGATTTTTACTGATAATTCAAAGGTTCTACTTGAGTTACCTACCATGTCACACTGATTCAAACTTAGAACATTATTCCATGTGTGTCTGTGGAATACTCAGCCAGTTGCATTTTAATCTCATAATTTCATGAGGGGTGTTCAGTTATTCAAATAACTGAATGCTTACTGTTTAGACAAATGGACACTCCCACAGCCACCACTCAGAATACACCTGTACATTTGTGTGTGTATATATATATGTGCGTGTGTGTGTGTGTGTGTATGTTTATGTGTATGCATGTGTGTATGTGCGTGTGTGTGTGCGTGTGTGTGTGTGCGTGTGTGTGGGGGGGGGGGGGGGGTGTAAGGCGGCGAACTGGCAGAAACGTTAGCGCGCCGGGCGAAATGTTTAGCGGTATTTCGTCTGCCGTTACGCTCTGAGTTCAAATTCCGCCGAGATCGACTTTGTCTTTCATCCTTTCGGGGTCGATAAATTAAGTACCAGTTGCGTACTGAGGTCGATCTAATCGACTGGCCCCTCCCCCAAAATTTCGGGCCTTGTGCATAGAGTAGAAAAGAATGTAAGCGTGTGTGTGTGTGCACGCGCGTCTGTACAAGTATCTGTACTATCATAACAACATCTACCACGTCTGTGTCTGTGTGTCCGTACCGTTGAAATCATGTTCAAGCCTGCGTAGCTATGCTGTTAGGATGACCACTATTCCACCTTGTTTCTGTGTCTGTGTGTCCGTTCCGTCAACATAGCATCTACCTCGCTCTGTCTGTGTCTGTGTGTCCGTTCCGTTAACATAGCATCTACCTCGCTCTGTCTGTGTCTGTGTGTCCGTTCCGTTAACATAGCATCTACCTCGCTCTGTCTGTGTCTGTGTGTCCGTTCCGTTAACATAGCATCTACCTCGCTCTGTCTGTGTCTGTGTGTCCGTTCCGTTAACATAGCATCTACCTCGCTCTGTCTGTGTCTATGTATTCGATCCACCGATACGACTTGTGCGCGCGTATAAAGAATAGCCTCTGTCTGCGTGGATGTGGCTATGAATCTGTGCTGTTTATGTCAAGCCCGTGTCTGTGCATCAGTGATATCAATATAGCATCTACCTTTCTGTTTCTGTGTTTATGTGTGTGTCTATGTCTGTACTCTCCATACACTGTGCGTGTGTGTGTGTGTGTGTGTGTGTGTGTACTATCAATATAATGTCTCTCTCTACGTTTGTGTGTTTGTTCTGTCTATACAGCGTGTATCTTTACTGATTACATTATGTGTGTGTCCGCGTGTTTGTACTACGTATTCTATGTGTGTGTGTGTGTGCGCGCTTTGTGAACGGCTTCCCACTATCGGTATAGTATCTACCTCTGTCAGAGTATGTATTTGTACTGGCTGCAATGCCTATGTATATGTGTATGCTTGTGCTTGTAATGTGTGTGTGTGTGTGTCTGTCTGTCTGTCTGTGTATGTCTGTGCGTGTGCTCGCACGCGCGTGTGTAGATTCAGCATAGCCACTATGTCTCCCTATATCCATGTGTCTGTACTGTGCACTTGTATCACCTTCCTAACATGAGAAAATATCTTACGTATGTCCATGTCTGTCTGCCACAGTGGTTCTAAACCAGTTTTTTTTCCACCTGGGTCCCGTTGATTCCTAGTTTACTGGACTCCTAAAGCCATTCAACAGTTTTTAAAAAATCCCATTATGTGTTTATTATATCATCATCATCGTCGTAGTCATTTAACGTCTGCTTTCCATGCTGGCATGGGTTGGATGGTCTGACACAAGCTGGATAGGCAGAAGACTGTACCAAGCTTTAGTGTCTGTTTTAGCATGGCCTTTTTACGGTTAGATGCCCTTATTAATGCCAACCATCCTGCAGACTGAACTACCTGCAGCTATGGTGATGCAAACAGGGAAAATGTCTGAGTATACGCATATTTTTATAAATATTTAGCAGAAGCAAAGCAGTGAGTGACTCAAGGGCCAAGAATTTCATGCTTTGGCACAAAACTCTTGCCCCTTGAGTCACTCTCATGCTTCTATTAAATATATATATATATATATATATATACTCTTTTACTCTTTTACTTGTTTCAGTCATTTGACTGCGGCCATGCTGGAGCACCGCCTTTAGTCGAGAAAATCAACCCCAGGACTTATTCTTTGTAAGCCTAGTACTTAGTCTATCCGTCTCTTTTTGCTGAACCGCTAAGTTACGGGGGCATAAACACACCAGCATCGGTTGTGAAGCGATGGTGGGGGAACAAACACAGACACACACACGGACATGATTGACCGTTGACTGAACACTATTCAATTTTTTTTCTCCGTGTTTTTCTCCTTGTCTCCGTATTCTTTCTGTTGAAGAGCGTAGCTCGAAACGTCAAAGACTTTCCATATTCCCGAGCGTCATACTAATATATACTTTTGTTATTTACACCACCTGTCCTCGTCTCCCGAGCGTCATACTAATATATACTTTTGTTATTTACACCACCTGTCCTCGTCTGTTGTTATTATTTGTATATTCTCCCATATATATATATATATATACATACATATATACGATGGGCTTCTTTCAGTTTCCGTCTACCAAACCTACTCACAAGGCTTTGGTCGGCCCGAGGCTATAGTAGAAGACACTTGCCCAAGGTGCCATGCAGTGGGACTGAACCCGGAACCATGTGGTTCGTAAGCAAGCTACTTACCACACAGCCATATATATAGACATATACAGACAGATAGGGAGATATGTATAGATATAGATATATGTAAATGTGTGCATATTTGTGTTTGTATATGTGTATATGTCTTTGTGTGTGTGCATGTCCTCTCCTGCTGCTTCAAACTCAGTGTTGGTTTATTTATATCCCTGTAACTTAGTGGTTTGACGAAAGTGACCAATAGAATAGTTACTTGACTTAGAAAAGAAAAAGCACTGGAGTTCATTTTGTTCAACTAAACCCTTAAAAGTGGTGCTCCAGCATGGTCAGAAAACTGCCTAGAACAGATGAAATATATAAGATATAAAAAATTATAATTGTAGCCTTATATATGCAGTTTTTATGGCTTGTGAAAAAACTTCTTTTAAATTACATTTGCAAGAGCACCAAAATTCATCTTGCCTCTGGGAGCTACTAATCCTAGACACAAGAACAGTCTTTGATCAACATGTCTATGAGCTGTGTGTATCATTATACATGATTGTGTCTGTCTGGATCCTCTAATGGGCCTTCTGTATATTGGTTTGTGTTGATGGATTTTCGTTATGTCAGTCCCAAAAGACAGCAAGCTTGCAGAACTGTTAATACGCCAGGCAAAATGTTTAGTGGCATTTCATCCGTCTTTAAAATCTGAGTTCAAATTGCACTGGAATCAACTGTACCTTTCATGTTTTCAGGGTTGATAAAATAAATACCAGTTGAACACTAGTGTTGATGTAATCAACTTACCCATTTTTCCCCAAACTTCCTGGCCTAGTGCCAAAATTTGAAACCATTATTTTAGTCTCATGAAAGGGCAGGGGATTGACAGAATCATTAGAGCATCAGACAAAAATGCCTTGTGTTATGTTTAGTGACGATAATTACATCTAGAGTTCAATTCCCACCAAGGTCACCTTAACCTCTTAACCTTCTGGGGTAGATTGAATAAAATCAAGTACTAAATGGGTTTACTCTCACAATGTGCATGTAAAGTAAATGGTAACAATAATGAGTACCATTTACCCTTATTAGTCAGGGTAATCCTAGATTTTTGATTGGATCCAATTCATGGGCCTCCTCTTGGGACTTCATTTGATTTAACCCTTTAGCATACAGATTACACAGTCAAATATAATGCCTATTCATATTGCTTTGAATTAATCATGTATCATCTCATAGCTTCTGGCTTTCGATGATGTGATTGTTTACTTTTAGAATAACATTGTAGGGCAGGTGTGAGATGCCAGATCTGGCTGGTTTCAACATAAAACAGGTAGAATATATGGGCTGGATATGGCCAGGTTGAATGTTAAAGGGTTAACAAGCATCTTTGCTCAATGAAGAAGATAATCACTCCTTTCAGGATTTGTGTGAAGAAGATACCAGCTGCTAGCTCTGCCTCTTCAGGTCTACTTGTGACAGTAAAAAGACTGGGAGCTAAAAGACGACCTGGGGAAGCAGCTGAAGTTTCCAGAAACTGTGTGTGATCTCAGCATCACTAAGGCTGGTTACGGAAGTGATTAAAGCAAGTAGTTCTGTTAGAACTTGCTATTTCCCTGGTAGGACGACATCAAGGGGAAAATTATAGCAAGAGAAGGGAGTAAGTTGAGCTGATGTAGACATGCCAAAGCAATGGGCATTAGGCAAGGTGTGATCCCAATGAGGTGAATTGCAAAGGACTTGCTGGCCAGTCTTATTGCAAAGCTTACTACATGCTTGGCATCACAGAGGCCAGTAAGCAGAAGGCCATCAGATTCACTATGGAGGCAATAGAGATTGCTTGAAGGCAACTGTGGATCATGAAGAATGAACCCTGAGATAGTGGGGATAGTGCAACCAGGGGTAGTACTAATTGAATATAAGGTGGGTCTTGGTCAACCCTAGCAGAGTCTCCTGGATGAAGATGTCTAATGTTGAAAGACCCAAAATATCTAATAACCACTGAAAACATCACTGATGATACTTCCAGGTGCATCACAAGATGATGTTTCATAGACCTATGAGCATGTGTGTGTGCGTACTGTGCATACTATCAGTTTTTAAAAATCTATTTGATTTCAGTGTAAATACTACACATTTTGCAACTCATCCTTTTAATGTCCCTCCATCTTTCTCTTTTGTGACATGAGCTGGCAGAGCCATTAGAATTTGGGAAGATATTTCACAGTGTTTGTGTCAACTCTGAGTTCAAATCCCACCACACTGAACTTCGACTTTCATTCTTCTGGAATCAATACAGAATTAGCCATGCACTGGGATTGATGTTATCAACTAACTCCTGCTCTTCAAAATTACTGATCTTGTACCTAAATCAAACAGCCATTATTTTATTTTACAGTAAGGATATAAAATACTGGTTATAAATACTGTTGTTTTTACTTTGATATTTGGTGTCAAATATTGGCACAAAGCTGACAAATTTGGGGGAGAGAATAAGTCGGGGGGTGGCTGGCAGAATCATTAATGCACCAGACAAAATACTTTGCAGCATCTCACCCATATTTATGTTCTGAGTTCAGATTCCAACAAGACCAACCTTGCCCTTCATCCCTTGGGGTCTATAAATAAGAACCAGTTGAGCACTGGGTCAATGTGATTGACTTACCCCTTCCCCAAAGTTTCAGGCCTTGTGCCTATAATAGAAAGGATTATTATTATTATTATTATTATTATTATTATTATTATTATTATTATTATTATTATTATTATTATTATTATTATTATTATTAAGGTAGCGAACTGGCAGAATCATTAGGCACAAGGCTTGAAATTTTGGGAAAGTTAATAACATCAAACCCAGTGCTCAACTCATACTTATTTTATCGACCCCAAAAGATTAACGGTATAGTCAGCCTCAGCAGAATTTTACCTCAGAACATAAAGACAGACGAAATGTTGCTAAGCATTTTGTCTGATGTGTTAACAATTCTGCCTGCGTGCCACCTTAACAAAGACCAATATTATTAACCAATATTATACATAAAACTGCCTCCAAATCCACTAATTGATTTACAAGCCACATGGACATGAGAATATATTTTTCTATAAAGAAGCTAATTAGCAGAATCTTTAGAGCTTTGGATGCAGTACTTTGTAGTATTAATTCTGGCTCTCTACACTCATTCCGAGTTCGAATCCCACTGAGGTCAACTTGGCCTTTTATTCTTTCTGAGTCTGTGTGGTTAAGAAGCTTGTTTTGCAAATACATGATTTCAGGTTCAGTTTCACTGTGTGACACTTTGGGCAAGTGTCTTCTGCTATAGCCCCAGGATTTGCTAATTGTATCTTGAATGAATTTGATAGATGAAAACTGTATGGAAACCCATTGTATATACATATATATATGTGTATGTGTGTGTTTATGTTGTTGCCCCCACTGCTGTTTGATGACTGGTGTTGGTTTGTTTATATCCCCTGTAACTTAACTGTTCAGCAATAGAGGCCAATAAAATAAGTTGCAGAACTTGATAGAAATATAAGTACCAGGAGTCAGTTGTTCACCTGAAACTCTTAGTGGTGCCCCAGCATGGTCACAATCCAATGAATGAAAGAAGATAAAAGATCGAAGAAGTTAGATATCTGCCTCAAATAAGAATTCGTTTCTCTTTCTCTCTCTCTCTCTACTTGTCTGTCTTTACTTTTCTCTTTCTGGATTATACCCTGTACTTCAAATGACCGTTTTGTAACACAGTGTCATGCCAATTCACCATGAGAATTATGTTAAGGGTACACATGCCTGTGGAATTCTCTGACACTTACACATTAATTTCAAAAGTAGGAATTCGATTTGTGAAACAGCTGAATGCTTATCATCCAGACCAGCAGAGAATCCACCTTTATACTGTCCTATAGATGTCAAAGTATTTTTATGTATCTGTGTTAACAAGTTTATGTTTCAATGCATGTTCCCATATAAATCTGTTTCTCTTATGAGTCAATATAGAAATGTTTCGTTATTTACCAATGCTACTAACTTTGCTTATTTGAGTTTAAATGTGCTCTTTATTTTTCTTCTTTTTTTTTCCTTTGTAGTATTCCTTTTATAAATTTACATGCAGCTGACTGAATTATGAGTTTCAATATTAATGTAATTTTCTCTCTCTATATATATATGTGTGTGCGGAACACACAGAACATCAATAATTTGTTTTGTGTTTATTCCAATGCCTGTGTGGCATCATGGAAAATCATCCGTGCGGTGCCATGTAAAAGTGCCCATATAGTGCCACATAAAAGTGCCCATGCCATGCCACGTAAAAGTGCTTATGCAGTGCCACTTAAAGCACCCAGCACACTCTGTAAAGTGGTTGGGCATTAGAAAGGGCATCCAACCATAAAAATCATGCCAAATTAGATTGGAGACTGGCGCAACTCCCCAGCTTAATAGCTCTGGTCAAACTGTCCAACCCATGTTAGCATGAATAATGGACGTTAAATGATGATTATGATGATGATGATGATGGTGGTGGTGATATATAGTTCAAATTTATAGAAAAGAAAAGACAAAGCAAGTGTATTAGCTTGATGCTTGGGAAGAGTGGAAAAGTGTTTGACATTTCAAGCCTATGCTCTCTGACAGGAAGGGATGACAGCTAAAACAAAAGATGGAGAAAGAACAAAAAAATGGAAAGTAAATGTATGAGTAGGGATTAGGCATTTTGTCGGTTACGATGACCAGGGTTCCAGTTGATCTGATCAATGGAACAACCTGCTCGTGAAATTAACGTGAAGGTGGCTGAGCACTCCACAGACATGCATACCCTCAATGTAGTTCCCAGGGAGATTCAATGTGTCAAAGAATGTGACAAAGCTTACTCTTTGAAACACAAATACTACTCATTTTTGCCACCTGAGTGGATTGGAACAATGTGAACTAAAGTGTCTTCCTCAAGGACACAATGCGCTGCCACATACACACACATACATACATAATACATACATACATAATACATACATACATACATACCCTGTTGATGTTGAAATTCCAATGAAGGAGCCCTGGACCTAGGTTAGAAATCGACTCTTTTTATTGACAAGAAATCTTGAAATAAAACTGAATAAAGACATACATACTTACATACATACATAATACATACATACATGCATGCATACATATGTACGTGAATACATGAAAGGATGAGCCTATATGAGCAGAAAACTATGTATGGATATGTCAGTAGAAAGCTCCGAGATGATAGTAACATTGATCATCAAAGCAGTCTATCATTTACTAATAGCCGGATTACTACCTCCTACTTTGAAGGATATGCATTTTCAATCCAGGAACAAGAAATATCAATCAAGTATCTGATTCATAAAAGGGATAGAGATGCAGGAAAAGCAATAAAATGTGACAACCAATGTAGACTTTGTGGAGTTAACACCGAAAATATCCCCCACATCATAAGCAGTTGTCTGAAAATGTCATCGCAGTATTATCTACTGATGAGACAGGACACTCTACAGGACACTCTATAATGAAATCCAACTGAAGGATTAGCCCGAGAACAAAGAAATAAGAACCCATAGTATGGTAGAATTCATAGCCACTCATAATAAAAAGGAGTGCTCGTGGAATATCCCAGCAAAGACCTCAATAAAATGTAAGCACAACAGATCTAATATAATGGTTTGGGATAGAGAAGAGAAAATGTGCATAGTTGTGGAAATTAGCTGCCCAACGGATGTTAACATAAAGCTGAAGATCAGTGAAAAAGAGAATATCTACGCTGAACTATTGAGAAATCTGCAGTTACTCTATCCAGATTATACGTTCAGGTTTATACCTGTAATTACTGGGGCCCTGGAATATGTAACACACTGCCTAAATACCAATCTTGAGAAATTAGGTTTCTCAAAACCAAAAAGGAGAAAGCTAATTTGAAGACTACAGATCCAATCTATCATTGGAAAACTTTCCAGGAGTTTACCATCTAAATATATATGAGCATGTTTAGATATGCAACTATATGCATGTGAATACATGCATAAAGCAAAACATACAAATCTGCACACATAAAATACTCAGTTGTTGATGTTGAAATTCCAATGAAGGAGCCGTGGAGGATCTTTTTTAAAATGGGGGGGCCACATTTTTCATTAATGTTTTACGTAGTGTTTTTGGTACCGAAAGACTTTCAAACTTCGTATACTTATCTATTTTGTGTTATAGAACAGAAAAATATTTTTGTATTCGAATTTATTTCATGTAAAAAATTGTCTTATTTCGATAATTTCAACCAATCACTGACAAGTATTCAGTTGTTTATATTTACTCCTTTGGCTGATTAAGCCATAGCTTCGTTTTATTTGCTTTTTTCAAAAAAGATCCGCCGTGGATCTTGGTTAAAAACCGACTCTTTCTCTATTGGCAAGAAATCTTGAAATAAAATTGAACAATGACATACATACATACATACATGCATACACTGATAGAAACATAATTGTGAATGTTTATAATGGAGCAACGAATTTGTTTATGTAAATGCGTACGTCTATGCTCTGTAGAGGCGCAATGGCCCAATCGCGATTTCGATTCCCAGACCGGATGTTGTGAGTGTTTATTGAGCGAAAACACCTTAAGCTCCACGAGGCTCCGGCAGGGTATGGTGGCGAACCCTGCTGTACTCTTTCACCACAACTTTCTCTCACTCTTTCTTCCTGTTTCTGTTGTACCTGTATTTCAAAGGGCGAGCCTTGTCACACTGTGTCATGCTGAATATCTCCGAGAACTACGTTAAGGGTACACGTGTCTGTGGAGTGCTCAGCCACTTGCATGTTAATTTCAGGAGCAGGCTGTTCCGTCGGTCGGATCAACTGGAACTCTCGACGTCGTAAGCGACGGAGTGCCAACAACAACGTCTATGCTCTACAAATGTGGTTACGATGACCAGGGTTCCAGTTGATCTGATCAATGGAACAACCTGCTCGTGAAATTAACGTGAAGGTGGCTGAGCACTCCACAGACATGCATACCCTCAATGTAGTTCTCAGGGAGATTCAATGTGTCAAAGAATGTGACAAAGCTTACTCTTTGAAACACAAATACTACTCATTTTTGCCACCTGAGTGGATTGGAACAATGTGAACTAAAGTGTCTTCCTCAAGGACACAATGCTCTGCCACATACACACACATACATACATAATACATACATACATAATACATACATACATACATACATACATACCCTGTTGATGGTTATGTTTCTTGTATTTCCTTACTCAGTTGTTTTATCAATATGAGAACACATCAATGTATAGACTTAGCTTTAAGAGTGCTTGACCAAACATCCACACACATGGTGCCTAGAGCTATATATTTCTATCTATCTACCTACTAACCTATCTATCTCGACACGCATATGACAGTGTAGCTATATAAATACACATAGATTCCTCTCCATATGTATTTATTATTCTCGTCGTAGTATTATGCACACGTGGGTATTTTCGCCAACTTTGGAGTAGCAAACGGGTATCATTATGGTTAAATAATTCATTTGAATTTCTTCACCACTTCTTCCTATGATAATAGGGCCGAAAGATATTTATTAAAATGTAAACAAGTATATTACTTTTGAGTAAATTCCTTTGCATAATGGTACACAGTTGCCGGTCTGATAATATTTACTAGAATACCATTATGGCCTGCTTTAAGAATAAATATACACCAGCACAGTCATATGTAGCTATTAAGTCTCGTTTATCGATCGATAGCTTGAATTGAGTAGCGAACGTGCGTGTGTCGTTGTATAAACGTATATAAGATGTTGCTTAGCCAGGGATCAATCCTAACGAAAGGCATTCAAATTATGACCATCCCGTCTTTTTTTAAATATCTAGAACTAAACATACTTTTGGAAAAGTTCAAACATGTTTAGGATGATGACCAGTAAAAAAAGAAAAAAAGCCGTTTTCACTGTAGTTTGCAGAAACAATGCAGTGAATTAAACACTTAGATCATTTTTACCTTTCAAATATGTCTTAAGCATATTTGAACTGGTCTAAATGTGCCTCCTACGTATCTAAAATTGCAAATTTTAAGACAGTAAACTGTGATATGTGAGTTATCGAGCTGCTATTTCTAGCAGAACAGCCACATAGCGGCTTCCTTATTGGCTTATATATCTGTTGTGTTCACAGATGATTTCATTTCATATCAATGTGTGTGTGTGTTCGGTATATACTTCGTATTAAATTATTGAAAACACATGTGAATGTAGACAGTATGGTGAGGTAGGTAAGTGTTCATGTTCCTGGACTATAAACAGAATACGAGACAATTTGCCTCACCTGTAACTGTTTCAAAGAACAAAACACCTGACTCTCAAATTAACCCCTTTCAGGTAAGAACATTCTGCAGTATTCGAGCGTAGTGGTAAGTGTAGAGGCATTTCTTCTGGCTTTACGCTCTAAGTTCAAATTCGACCGAGGTTGACTTTGCGTTCCATCCTTTCGAGGTCGATAAAATAAGTACCAGCTGAATACTGAAATCGATGTGATTGACTAGCCCCCTCCTCCAGAATTTCAGGCCTTGCGCCTATAATAAAAAGGTTAAAAGAAAAGAGACTGGCTTACCAGGAAAAATACTGGATTTTGTAGAAATATATAAAAAAAAAAAGGTCGATTACAAAGAGTTGTATTTATTCAAACATTTCAAAATTCTTTCGAAGAGTTATTATATCTTTATTAATTTCTGCCATTTGACTGCGGCCTGCGTCCATGATGGGAACCACCTTGGAGGCTTTCATGGAAGAAATCGATCCTGGTACTTATTTTTATTTTATTTATTTATTTTTTTTTTTTTTAAAGTTTGGTACTTATTCTACAGATCTCTATTGCTGAACCACAAAGTTAGGTGGACGTAAATAAACTAACACTAGTTTTCAGCAACAGTACAAACAAACATAAAGCACACACATGCTAGTACGTGCGTGCATTCATGCTCGCACACACACACACACACACAAAAGACTTCCACAGTTTCTCTCTACCAAATTTACTCACAAGGCATTGGTCAACTTGGGGCTATTGGTCAACACTTACTCATGTTGCCATGCAGTGGTCCTGAACCTGACACCACATTTTTTAAATATTTTTTTCTTTTAGAAATAATCTGGAATTTTTATTTCTTTTACTTGTTTTAGTCATTAGACTATGGCCATGCTGGGGCCTTGCCTTGATGAATTTTTATGAACTAGCCCCAGTATTCTTTTACTTTTTTATTGCTCACTTTTGCTGAACTGCTATGTAATAGGGATGTAAACACACCAAGATTGGTTGTCAAGCAGTGATGGGGGACAAACAGACGCAAGGACATGGACACACATTTATGTGTGTGTGTGTGTGTTACTGGCCTTTTAAAGTTTTTGTCTACCAAATCCACTCAAAAGCTTTAGTCAACCTGAAGCTATAGCAGAAGACACTTGCCCAAGGTGCCATGCAATGGGACTGAACTTGGAACTATGCGGTTGAGAAACAAACTTCTTACCACACAGACACACCTTAAAAGTTTTGTTTTAGTTATGATATTACATGTATTTAGTTATGATATTACATGTCAGGTGTATGATTGATGGAGGGTGCCAAGAAGTAAACTACATAGATAAGATATTAACATGAGGCTCTGTATGTTGATCCTGTTATATCCTATATAACACATTAGCAGCGACAGCCAATTGGCAGCATGGTTGTAGTGCCTGATAGATTGCTTTGCTGTATTCTGGTTGATTGCTCTGAGTTCAAATATTGCTGAGGTCGGTTTTGTTTTTCATTCTTTCAGGTTAATACATAAAGTACCAGTCCTGTACAGAGGTCCAGTCAATTCTTCTCTTTTTCGTTTATTTATTATGTATTATTCTGTTTTGTCTGTCTTTCTGACTAGAAGAAATTGATACACTCACACCTGGGGAGAAGTGGTCCAATATGTCTAAAGGTATTCCCAGAGGCTGTATTTCGCAACAGCACATTCATGGCTCCATCAAAAACTGAAGGGCCCATATATAGTTATTAAATCTTGTGGTGAAATTAGACACCATGAGGGCCTTATTTGATTGCTTGAGTTAAGGAGCAAACATCCGTGTTTTGTATGTTGTTATTTAGCCCCAGGTCAATCCTAATGAAAAGCATTCCAGTCATAACCATTCCATCATTTTAGAAGTATCTAGAACTTAACAAATATTTAAAAGCAATTGAAATGTTTAGGACATGACTGAACTACAAAAAGCCATTTTCGCTGCAGTTTGCAAAAGCAGTGTAGTGAATTAAACAAACATTCATTCCAAGAATACAATTAGGTAACAAACTGGAAGAGTTGATAGGACATCAGAAGAAATACCTGGTGGTATTTATTCCACCCTCTTGCTTTCTGAGACAAAATCCTTCTGAGCTCAACTTTAGCTTTTGTCCTTTTAGGATTGATGACATGCCAGTCATGGGTGACAGACTAGCAGAAGTGTTAGACTTTAGATGAAATAAGGTAAGAGTAAAGACCCCCTTCGGTCATGGATGACCATGGGATTGCACCTAGAAAGCTCTCCTTCGAGACACAAGTCCAGGCAAGATTGTTTATGGAAGACCAGCAGTCGCCCATGCATACCATCCTCCCCTCTCCATGCCACAGACGTCAACCAAAGTAAAGGCAAAGGCCAGTACAGTTTGGCACCAGTGACATTGCAACTCATTTCTACAGTTGAGTGAAGTAGAGTAACATGAAATAAAGTGTCTTGCTCAAGAGCACAACACACATCCCAGTCAAGGATCAAACTCACAACCTCGTGAATGTGAGCCCGATGCTCTAATCACTGAGCCTTCTGCCTTCACTGATTAGATGGAATATCCTGTGATATTTACTTCAAGTTTAAATCCCAGCTTGAGCAATAGACTCAACCTGTCATTCAGTTTAACACCATGACCACCTGGCCCTTAGACACCTTCAGCGGTATCTAGTTTGTTGAAAGCATTCAGGCCAACTCTTAGGTTTGG
The DNA here is from genome assembly GCF_046866305.1 of Octopus bimaculoides. NCBI lineage: Eukaryota > Metazoa > Mollusca > Cephalopoda > Octopoda > Octopodidae > Octopus > Octopus bimaculoides. The sequence goes on along the minus strand of NC_142941.1, from coordinate 38,390,873 downwards.
AAATACCTTCCTTCTTCCATTTCACCAACTGTTTATTTTCTTTCTTTTTTTTTTTTTGACAGTAGTAGGGAGTTGTAAGGGATCATGAGTAGTGTTCTTTCTGCTGACTAGCATCATGGTTGTAAGGTTAAGAACCCCACTTTGCTGCCACATGGTCTCAAGTTCAGTCCCACTATGTGGCACTTGGGTAAGTGTCTTCTACAATAGCCCAGGAACCAATGCCTTGTAAGTGAATTTGGTTGACGCAAACAATGTGGAAGCCTATATATATATATATATATATATATATATATATCTGTGTGTAAGGAAAACTATAAATATCACTAAATGCAACTAGGTTGTTATAAACACCCACATTGCTAGAAATAACAGCTAAAATGTTTCAATGCTGTAGTCAAAGCACATAATTATGTACATATATGCAGACAAGGTCTATAATCATTCGAAAATGTCATTCAAGAATTCTTCATACTGAATTTAGATTCAGCAATTTCTGTTGCCTCTTGAACATTTTAGCTCTTATTACTGGCTATATACATGTTTATAACATTGCATTTAGTGACGATTATAGTTTCCTTTTTGGTAAAACATTTCAAACTGCGGTCTCTTTTAATTATATATATATATATATATATATATCATCATCATCATCATCATCGTTTAATGTCCGCTTTCCATGCTAGCATGGGTTGGACGATTTGACTGAGGACTGGTGAAACCGGATGGCAACACCAGGCTCCAGTCTGATTTGGCAGAGTTTCTACAGCTGGATGCCCTTCCTAACGCCAACCACTCAGAGAGTGTAGTGGGTGCTTTTACGTGTCACCCGCACGAAAACGGCCACGCTCGAAATGGTGTCTTTTATGTGCCACCCGCACAAGCCAGTCCAGGGGCACTGGCAACGATCTCGCTCGAAAATCCTACAGGAGCCAGTCAGGCGGTACTGGCAACGGCCACGCTCAAAATGGTGCATCTCATGTGCCACCTGCACAAGAACCAGTCCAGGGGCACTGGCAACGATCTTACTTGGCTTGCCGGGTCTTCTCACGCACAGCCCATTTCCAAAGGTCTCGGTCCGTAGTCATCGCCTCGGTGAGGCCCAATGTACGAAGGTCTTGCCTCACCACCTCAGCCCAGGTCTTCCTGGGCCTACCTCTTCCACGGGTTCCCTCAACTGTTAGGGTGTGGCACTTTTTCACGCAGCTATCCTCCTCCATTCTCACCACATGTCCATACCAGCGCAATCGTCTCTCTTGCACGCCACAACTGATGCTTCTAATGTTCAGCTTTTCTCTCAAGATACTTACACTCTGACGGGTATTCACATTGACATTACACATCCAACGGAGCATACTGGCTCCATTCCTTGCGAGCTTACGTATGTCCTCAGCAGTTACAGCCCATGTTTCACTGCCATGTAGCATGGTTGTTCGTACGCATGCGTCATACAGTCTGCCTTTTACTCTGAGTGAGAGTCCCTTTGTCGCCAGCAGGGGTAAGAGCTCTCTAAACTTTGCCCAGGCTATTCTTATTCTAGCAGCTACACTTTCAGCGCACCCACCCCCACTACTAACTTGGTCGCCCAGATAGCGGAAGCTATCGACTACCTCTAGTTTTTCACCCTGGAATGAGATAGAAGTTGTTTCCTGTTTGTTTGCAGTCTTTATTGCACCTGAACATCTGCCACAAACAAAAACTAACTTGCTAGTTAACCTGCCTTTGATGTTGCTGCACCTCTTATGTGTCCATAGCTTGCACCGGGTACATCTTATAGAGTTACTACCTACTCCTTTTCTACATACTGAGCAGGGCCATCTACCTGAAGGGGTTTGTGTTTTATCTACCTTCCTACTTATTAGGATTTTGGTTTTAGCTAGGTTGACTCTAAGGCCCTTCAATTCTAGACCTTGCTTCCACACCTGAAACTTCTCCTCTAGTTCTGATAGTGACTCCGCAATTAGGGCAAGGTCATCAGCATAGAGGAGCTCCCAGGGGCAACCTGTCTTGAACTCCTCTGTGATTGCCTGGAGGACTATGGTAAATAATAGGGGGCTGAGGACGGAACCTTGGTGGACCCCTACCTCTACCCGGAATTCATTGCTGTACTCATTTCCAACCCTCACCTTACTGGCAGCATCTCTGTACATGGCTCGCACAGCTCTCACTAACCATTCTTCTATCCCAAGTTTCCTCATTGACCACCAGATAAGGGATCGGGGGACCCTGTCAAAGGCTTTCTCCATGTCAACGAAAGCCAGGTACAGAGGTTTATCCTTAGCTAGGTATTTCTCCTGCAACTGTCTCACTAGAAATAAGGCATCAGTAGTGCTTTTACCTGGCACGAACCCAAACTGCATCTCATCTAAATTGATTCGCTCCCTAATTAGTTGGGCTATGACCCTCTCTGTAACTTTCATAACCTGATCTAACAGCTTGATGCCTCTGTAATTATTTGTATCTAAAGCGTCCCCTTTACCTTTGTAGCAGTTGACTATGATGCTGCTACACCAGTCATAGGGTATGACTCCTTCGTGTATCACCTGGTTCGTAATACGGGTGACTAGGCTATAGCCAACACTGCCAGATATTTTGAGCATCTCTGCAGTGATTCCTGATGGGCCGGGGGCTTTCCCGGTCTTCATACTCTTAATTGCTTTATCTACCCTGGTACTATCAACTCGGATAGCTGGTCCCTCTATTGGGTCGACATAAGGCAGGCTCTCTTTCTCCCATTCAGGAAAATAATAATAATAATAAGGTAGAATGCTAAACTAAAGGCATATTTTAATATAGATATGCATAAGGAGGATTAAAAAGGATTTCTAACCGGCTTTCATTGTATGGCAAATTTTCAAGAAGAGGGGAAATGAAAATAATGTTTTTTACAAAAATATAAAAATATAAATATACCAATACATTATATTGTCTTTGAGTTTTTAAAGTTCAATGGTAATCCAAGTAGATAATTGTTAGATAGATTAGGATGCATGGAATTAAGAATCATGTGTTCAAAAAAGGCTGAGAGTTTATGTGTTAAACAGGAAGTGTGGTGTCAAAACAGGAAGTGACATGACTAAGGAGTATAAAACCCACAGAATTGTCTTCCCTTACACATACACTTCCTGTTTAACACATGAACTCAGCCTCTTTTTTAACACAACATGATTCTTAATTCCATGCATCCTAATATATCTAACAATTATCTACAGGGATTACCATTGAACTTTAAAAACTCAAAGACAATATAATGTATTGGTATATTTATTTTTTTATATATTTTTTATATTTTTGTAAAAAACATTATTTTCATTTCCCCTCTTCTTGAAAATTTGCCATGCAATGAAAACCGGTGAGAAATCCTTTTTAATCCTCCTTATGCACATCTATATTAAAATATGCTTTCAGTTTAGCATTCTGCCTTATTATTATTATTTTTTATTTTCCCATTATTTCTCCACATGCAGTTAACACAACTCCACCATTTACTGACTTATTTTTCTTATTAACAATTTTATTATTAACATACTTCTTATTATTAACATATTAATTAAGCTAATATTGATATCTATAAATTTCCCATACTTAGTATATATAAAACAATACTGATGCTTTATTCAGACTAAAGAAAAAGCCCTGTTGACCTAAATGCTTAAGGTTTAATTCCCCAACATTATGATAGCAGTAAAAAAAAAACCAACCTAAAATAGTGTTGCCACTCTGACCAGAGAAACCTTTATAACCATATCCATGTATAATGCTTACACCTTCCCTTTCCTTAGAAGTGATTGCCCCTTATACTATATCCACTAGATAAGAGACAATAAAATCAGAGACAGTTAGAATTCTACCTAGAACTAATTACTAGCCTGCTAGCCTTGGCTATGTCAAGATGGATTTTTATGTATTCTTCTTCCCGCTTGGATTTTAAATGTTGCCACAATTATAATATGTCTATTCTACTGTAATTTTCTACATTTTTGTGCAGCTGAAGATTGCTCTACATATTGCATTTAATGTAATGCTCGCATTACTTAAATAAATGGAGTAGCATGAAACGTGCGTACTGCAGTCATCTTTAAAATCCATGTTGCTTATTTTGATTATATATATATATATATATATATATATATCGGAGTAATAGCACTAAGCAATGTTTATGTATATTCACAATTTAGGTTATTTGAAGTATGTTTGTCACATATTTCAACTGCAGTTACCGTGGAGAAAAAATCTCTCTTATTGTAAAAAGGTGTGGAAACACCCCATTCATTCAGTGTTGCCTCCTCTCGGGAATCTCAGACATCGATGTTTTGAGTTTATTGACTCTTGTCGATGAGATGTACCTCTCATCAACAAGAGTCAATAAACTCGAAACATCGATGTCTAAGATTCCTGAGAGAGGGTGACACTGAATGAATAGGGTGTTTCCACACCTTTTTACCATAAGAGAGATTTTTTTCTCCATGGTAACTGCAGTGTATTTGCCTTTAGCAGTTGAAATATGTGACAAACATATTTCAACTAACCTAAATTGTGAATATATATGTGTATGCATATATACATATACACACACAAACATACGTGTGTGTGTGTGTGTGTATATATATATGTATATATACATACATGCATATATTTCTATGTCTATCAGTGTGTGTCATTGTATCTGTGTTTTCCACATTTCTCCTACTGGCACAGCTAACTGATGTTGGTTTGTTTATGTTCCCATAGCTTAGTGTCTCAACAAGAGACCCTGATAAAATAAATATCAAGCTTAAAAAAATTAAATGATAAAAATGAACATAAATACAGGTGTAGGTGTGTGGTAAGAAGCTTGCTTCCAAACACATGGTTCTGGGTTCAATCCCACTGAATCCAGAAGCGTGTGTTTTGGAATCCATGGCACCTTGGGCAAGTGTCCTCTACTATAGCCTTGGGCTGACCAGAACTTAGTGAGCAGATTTGGTAAATGGAAACTGAAAGAATCCTGTCATATACATGTGTGTGTGTGTGTTTGTCCTCCACCACTACTAAACAAATGTTGTTGGTTTATTTACATCCCCATAACTTAGCAGTTCGGCAAAAAGAGACTGATAGAATAAGTACCAGGACTGAAAGGCAAAAACAAGTACTGGGCAGGGTCGACTGATTCATTTAAAAGTGCTTCAAGATGGTGCCCCAACATGGCCACGGCCTAATGACTGAAACAAGTAAAAGATAAAAAGATACGTGCTGACGATGTAAGTTTTCCTAAGAATTAAACACAATACTATTCTCTAAAACCATAATGATTCCTCAAATAGGTACAAACCAACTTTCATTGGGAAGGGGTGATTTGATTGAATTAACTTCAGTATAATCTTTCTCTGTGAAACATCAAATTCTTTCAAACATCACGAAATAATTCCAAGAACATTATTTTAACGACCCAGAAGATTAGAATAAATATCTAGTGATTCATTATTTACAAGACACAATAATTCTAGTTTCCTGGTTCAATTAAATATTTACATTAACTGAATGAGATTGAAATATTAGAAGTCTAGAAGGATGGTATTTCGTATCTACTTATGATTTAAAAATTTTGCTATCTCTTATATACACACACGCACACACACTCACACACATATGTATGTAAATACACACACACATATATATATATATATTTGTGTGTGTGTGTATGAAAATGTAGAATGTCTTCTGGAAGTAAAATATACATTAAATTAAAATGTCATTGAAAAGTGTTTTAATATTTCGACTAAAATGAAATGCTGTGACAAGCACTGTAGTAAAGATAAGAAATCCAGTTTTGATTTTCAATATAAGCTATTTCAATTTGTGACCATTTTTGTTTGCTTATATCTCTAATACTCTTGAGAGAAGCAAGCAAGTAAGAAAATTCCCTCTTCTACTTAAGTGGCTGCACAATACAGGTAGAAGTAGAGAGAGAGAGAGAGTGAGAGGAGGGGGATATGTAGAAACAGACAGAGGGAAAGTTAGAGAGGGGAAAGAGAATAATCTAATGAAACTCTGAACAAAACTGGAAACAGAAGGAAGTTTGGTGGTTTACAGTGCTAAGATGTATTCCTCTCACACTTACAATATGGTGTATGATTCAAAGACGTTTACATTCAAATAAAATTTTTTTCGCAGAACTCAATTTCTGAATAAGCAAGTACCGTACTGTATCTGTTATAGCATATAAGTGGTGAATGGAAAGAAGTGTTTGATGAGTGTCTTGTGGTATTTATTCTGGCTCTTTGAATTTTAAATTAAAATCCTGTCAATTTTACATCTGCTTTCAATTCTTCTAGGGTCAATAGATAAAGTAACCAGCCTAAAATCATGGATCGGTAGATTTGTTCGAGCTGGAGCTTTTTGCATTCTGAGCTCAAATTTCACTATGGTTGATGTAAGTGTTAGACTTCATCACCCAGTTATTAAGCTGGTACCTTTAGGGGAGGCCATTCTGCAGCAGATATTTAACCCTTTATGCACTATGATTACTCTGTCAACTGTAATGCTTATTTCTTTACATTGTTTTCAATTTATGGTACATTATGTTATAGCTTCAAGATTTTGATGATGTGATTGTTCATTTTGAGAATGACATTATAAAGAAGGTGTGAGAGATTGGATCTGTTTGGCTTGAACATAAAACAGGTAGAATATTTTGGCTGGACATGGCCAGATTAAATCCTAAAGAGTTAACCTAGGTCTTTGGTTTGAGGATAACTTCACTTTTCTTCCTTTTCATCAGTCACAGAGTTCTTGAGAAGATGGGTGCTGCCCCTCTGTCTTGATTAAGTGATAACAGTGGGGAGGAAAGGCAGGCTGGATAAATTCATTTACCATGTGAATGTGCTCTTTTATTATTATTATAACTGTTGTTGTTGTTGTTGCCACTGTTCATGATGATGATGATGGGGAGGAGGAGGTGGTTTATGATGATTTTGTTGTTGTTGTGGTACTACTAACATTCTGTCTCTCTTCCAAAATATCCATTTTCTATACTAAAAATATAGATGGCTTTTTTAATATTCAGTTTGTTTGCTTGATTGATTGCTTAAGTGTCCACTCTGGTTATCTCAGAAATGACTGCAACTACGAAGTCTAAATTTGTCATCAATGATTGCTAAATAAAAAATAAAGAAAATAAAACATGATTTCATAATCCAATTTGTTTTTTTTGTTTTTTTTTTTACTAGTCTTCAAGATATGCTGGACAATTTATCGATTATATGAAAGCCAAAATCATTTATACAAAATTGAAATTCAATAAAAATATTGGTTATTTGAAAATAAATTGATTGTGGTTAAATTGATTGTAGTTAAAAAGCTAGCTTTGCAACCAGTTGGTTAGGGATTCAGTCCCACTGTATGGCACCTTAGGCAAGAGTCTTCTGTAGCCCAGGGCTGATTAATGGCATGCGAATGAATTTGATTGATGGAAACTGTGTGAAAGCCCATCATATATATGTATGTATGTATGTATATGCACATATGTGTGTGAGTATACATATATATATATATATATATATATATATATATATATATATATATATGGTGCTCCTGCATGACCGTAGCCACATGACTGAAATGAGTAAAAGAATAAAAGAATATTTATACACACACACACACACACACTTATATATGCATATATACATATATATATATTAGAAGGTTTAGAGGTGATGTACAGGTATTACATATTAGATAAAATAATAAGGTACTCAGAGATCTGGATGGTTGTACATTTACAGATTTTTAAATCATATATTAGCACTTGCATCTACTCTAATAGATTCTTCAAATTTCAAATCTGAAGAATCTATTAGAGTAAATGCAAGCGCTAATATGATTTATAAAAACATGTGGCATATTAATAAAAATCTGTAAATGTACAATCATCCAGATCTCTGCGTACCTTATTATGTTTCCTAATACACACACACATATATACATATATACATACATACATGCACACACACATGCATACATACATACATACATGCATATGTGTAAGTGTTTTATTGTCTGTCTTCACCCCCCCCCCCCACACACACACACATGCACTTAACAACCAGTGTAGGTTTGTTTATGTTCCTGTAACTTAGCATTTTGGCAAAAGTGAATGACAGAATAAGTGCCAGACATAAAACGTAAGTCCTAGTGGGAGTGGGAGTTGTTGAACTAAACCCTCCAGAAGAGTACCCCAGAATGATTGAAACGAATATAGGAGAAAAGCTATGAACAAAGAAAGGCAACAAGAAATACATCCCATGCAGACTTTACCAATTTATGCAATTCTTTTTATATGCTGGTCGTTATAAACATTAGGTGTGCCAAATACTGACCAAACAAACAGAGGCAAAAAAATATGTAATTTTCTTCAAAATATTTCAAGTTAAAGTTTTCTTTAATAATTAGACAAATATTTTGTTGGATTATGTAAGAAAATGCGATGATTTGTTCTCCAAGTGTAGTGTGTAGTCCTATATTTTGTATGCATATATAGTATGTATGTATTTATATATGTATGTATGTATATATATATATATATATATATATATATATATATATATGTGTGTGTGTGTGTGTTCCTTTCAGTTGAAGAGTGTAGGCTCGAAACGTCAAAGACTTTCTCTATTCCCGATCGTTAGACTAATACATCCATTTGTTGTTTACACCACCTGTCTTCGTCTGTTGTTTTTTTCGTAAATTCTCATATATATATATATATATATATATATATATATATATATATATATATATATATATATACATACATACACACACACACACACACACATATATATACACACACACACATATATATATATATATAATACAAATAATAAATTTTTGTATATTTATTGAAGACTTACAAATGTTTCAGATAAAAACTGGAGAGATTTAGTTCCACTGTTTAATCTTCATTATAACTCAGCCTCAGCTGAAGTGGGATAAAAAGAAATGATTAAATACACCCCTAATAGTAATTCTGACAAGGATAATAATGTTAAACAGTAGGTGAATGATAATTGTAATGACTACTACAATATTATCAGCAAAATTTTTAGAACTCGCTATAATGTTATAATAGGAAATTTAATCATGAAACTGGTGGTGTAAATAGAAGAATGGATACTGGAACACTCTTCTCCAAGGAAAAAAAGTAAAGCTAAATGCACATAAGGGGGGATACTCTCAGAATAAGTTTAGTACAAATAGATCTACTGGAAATTTGGACTACCTTCGCGTTACAATAAGAATAATATACATAATTAGTACCTTGAGGAAGATAATACATGACTGGAATGGTTATACTCATCACAATAAGGTTAAATAGTCGATATTGAGCACTGTGTAAGGTATCAAGCTGGCAGAAACGGTAGCACACTGGGCAAAATGTTTAGTGGTGTTTCATCTGTCTTTACATTCTGAGTTCAAATTCCATCAAGGTCAACTTTGCCTTTCATCCTTTCAGGGTCAATAAATTAAGTACCAGTTGCGTACTGGGCTTGATCCAAAAATTTGGGGCCTTGTGCCTAGAGTAGAAAAGAATATTGAGCAGTGTGCTACCTTACAATGTAGGAAAAGCTAAATGTGACAGTTACCTCAAAGAATCACTGTTTATCCTTACATCAGAATCTACTATTTTGAATGAGAGACATGAACTAGTCTTAAGATGTGAAGCTTTTTATGAGAAAGCCTTCAAATCATTCTCTTCAAAATTAATCACTTAGAACACCTGAATATAGTAACTCAGTCCAATTCTTTAGCACAAATAGCATATTTATTTTATTAATTTGAATTATGCAAGGTTTATCTTTTATCTTTTATCTTTTACATGTTTCAGTCATTTGTCTGAGGCCATGCCGGAGCATTATCTTGAAGAGTTTTAGTCGAAGGAATCAACCCCAGGACTTTTTTTTATTAAGCCTAGTACTTATTCTATCAGTTTCTGCTGTTGAACCAAGTTTTGTGGGTGTAAACACATCAACACCAGTTGTCAAGCGGTGGTGGGAGACAAATACACACACACACACATATACAATGGGCTTCTTTCAGTTTTCATCTACCAAATCCACTAATAAGGCTTTGGCTGGCCTGAGGCTATAACAGGAGACACTTGTCCAAGGTACCTCATAGTGGGACTGAACCTGGAACTGTGTGGTTGAAAAACAACTTCTTACCAAACAGCCATGCCTCTCAACTTTTTTTCTATTTCATATATTTATAAGGAAATATTCTTTTTAAATTCATATTTTTACTATTACCTTCTCATTTCATTTTTTAATATTTATTTCAATATGTTTTGTTTGAATTTCCTCTACTATCTATTTCCTATTACTTTATTATATCAATTATAGTTTTGTTATGATCCCTAGTCATTAGTTTTACAAACTTCATCATTTACTGCAAGCTGATTATCTTAATTTCCAGTGAATCGTTATAAGTTTCTTCCTATTTGAATGATTGACAAATCTTCAATACACGTCAATTTTTTTGAATACTTATAATTGCATGGCTCAGTGGTTAGAGCATTGGGCTCACATTCATGAGGCAATGAGTTTGATTCCCAGACCGGGATATGTGTTGTCTTCTTGAGCAAGACACTTTATTTCACATTGCTCCAGTTCACTCAGCTGTAGAAATGAGTTCCATTGTCCCTGATGCCAAGCTGTATCAACTTTTGCCTCTCCCTTAGATAACATCAGTGGTGTGGAGTGGGGAGGCTGGTATACATGGGTGACTACTGGTCTTCCATTAACAACCTTGCCCAAATTTGTGCCTCAGAGGGTCATTTATGACTGAAGGAGGTTTTTTCTTTCCCCTCAACTAACTTTTCGAAATTTAGTAGTAAACCTCTGTAGACTACCCTGAGTGATTTGTGGCAGCCCTAAATTAGGTAGAGAAATATCAGATTTTATTCCCTTTCATGATCAGACCTACAATCCTTTGATTCTTGTTGTTGCTACTATACACATTTCCATGTTTTTGCCTGAGTAATACTGTTCAACCAAATGCTCAAAATAAATGAACAAATAATACCATCTTCCTTTCTTGTGGCAGCTGAAATCAACCTTGGCAGAAATTGAACTCAGAACATGAAGTCAGACAAAAGTAATCATTCTGTCAGTTTGCTACCTTAACAGAAATATACATTGAGCACTGGAAGCGGATGTTAAATAATGATGACTACAATGGGGAAGATGATGCATACACAGCTCATTTTGATTATATATATATTTATAAGGTGGCAAGCTGGCAGAATTGTTAGCATGCCGGGCAAAATGCTTAATGGCATTTTGTCCATCCTTATGTTCTGAGTTCAAATTCTTCAGAGGTCAATTTTTAAGGTGGCGAGCTGGTAGAATCATTAGCACGCTGGATGAAATGCTGAGCAGTATTTTGTCTATTGGAACATAGTGAGTTCAAATTCCGCTGAGGTTGACTTTGCCTTTCATTCTTTCGGGGGGGGGGGGGGTCAATCAATTAAGTACCAGTAAAACACTGGTGTCGATGTAATTGATTATCCCCTTCTCACCAAATTTCAGACTTTGTGCTTATAGTAGAAAGGATTATATATATATAAAGGCACATGAAGGTATATATATATATATATATATGTTTGTGTGTCTGTGTTTGTCCCCTCACCATTGCTTGACAACCGATGTTGATGTGTTTATGTCCCCATAACTTAGCAGTTTAGCAAAACAGACAGATAGATTAAGTACTAGGCTTATAAAGAATAAGACCTAAGGTCGATTTGTCCGACTAAAGACGGTGCTCCAGCATGGCCACAGTCAAATGACTGAAACAAATAAAAGAATATATATATATATATATATATATATATATATATATATATATAGGCACAGGCAAAGTTTGGTTCCGTGTGGTAAAAAGTTTGGTTCTGGGTTCAGGCTGTGTGGTAAGAAGCTTGGTTCTGGGTTCAGTCCCACTGCGTGGCAACTTGGACTGACCAAAGCTTTGTGAGTGGGATTTGGTAGACAGAAACTGAAAGAAGCTCATCGTATATATGTATATATATATATATATATGTATATGTTTATGTGTTTGTCTCCCCATCATTGCTTGACAACCAATGTTGGTGTGTTTACATCTCTAATCTTGCAGTTCAGCAAAAAGTGACCCATAGAATAAATACTAGGCTTACAAAGAGTAAGACCTGGGTCAATTTCCAGCATGGCTGCAGTTAAATGACTGAGACAAGTAAAAGAATAAATGTGTGTGTGTGTAAGAGGTGTTGGTTCTATGTAAGAGGTGTGGTGAAGCATGACCTTCAAACATTAGGCCTCACTGAGGCAATGACTAGTGACGGAGACCTTTGGAAATATGCTGTGCATGTGAAGACCTGGCAAGACAAGTGAGACCATAACCTATGGCCTTTACCAAGGCTGTAGCCAGCCCACTTATGCGTACCTTTCCTTCTTTGGACACAAATCCCTGCTTGTGAAGACCTGTTGAGGCAAGTGAAACTGAACCAAATTCGACGACTGGCACCCATGCCAACCTTTCTTCATTGGACACTAAACTCTGCTTGCGAAGACCTGTTGGGGCAAGTGAAATCGTAACTGAACCAAATTCGATGAGTGGCACTCGTGCAAGTGGAGCGCTAACAGCACCATCCGAGCTGGATCACTGCCAGAGCAGCGGTCTGGTTCCCATGCCAGAGGCACATAAAATGCACCATTTGAGCATGATCATTACCAGTGTCACCTTACTGGCACTTGTGCTGGTGGCATGTGAACAAAACATTCAAACGAGGTCGTTGCCAGCGCCGCTGGACTGACTCCTATGCAGGTGGCATGTAAAAACACCCACTACACTCTCGGAGTGGTTGGCGTTAAGAAGGGCATCCAGCTGTAGAAACTCTGCCAGATCAGATTGGAGCCTAGTGCAGCCATCTGGTTCACCAGTCCTCAGTCAAATTGTCCAACCCATGCTGGCATGGAAAGCGGACGTTAAATGATGATGATGATACACAGTGATCGTTACTTGTCACTGCTTCTCCATTTAAAGCATATATGTGTGTGTGTGTAAAATCTCTTCCTGATGAAGGAAAATATGATGTCAAGAAACATGTCGAATACCTGAAGTATATGATATATCATGACACCTGCTGTTCTAGTGATACTCACACTGCAGTGCTTATAGCAAAATATATAAACCGCTGATTTCTCAAGTGGTTGTTGTTTATCTCTGGTCAGCTCTGATGGAGGAGGTCTCTGTCCAACCATGAGCATCTTGTCTTTTTGCCTGACTCTATATATTTTCCTAAGTGTTTTTTCATTTTTTTTTTTTACTGTAAAATTGTGAGATGTGATTGGTGAGAATTTGACTGTTATTTCAAGCAAGTGAGGTAATCACATACAGGCACCTTTGTTATCAAACTCAATCATTTGTAATCTCATTAATATTATGATTATAATTATTCTTATTCTGATGACTTAATCCTTTGGATACAATTCCAATGAAGTGCACCCTTTGTGTTTATTTTGTATTTTTGTTTTTTATACAAAACTTCTTGTTTTAAAATTTTTCTTATTTAAAGCATAACCTTGTATTATAATTTGACCATGTTCCAAATGCCTGATTAATTATGCAAAATTACCAAACCCCAGCAAAATTCTTCATTACTTTGAAAAGTTAATTGCAATACATTAGTTGTACATTTCAATAAAATTATTGCCAGGAAAGGGTTAACATTCTGGTTGACCATTCCAATTACCAAGTGCGTAAGACTGGTTTCAAGAACTAGCTCCTGTGAAATACATATCAAAAGTTTACACTAGACAGAAATTGAAAGAAGCTCGCTGTACATATGTATATAGATATATATCTAAGTGTGTATGTGTCTTTGTGTCTATGTTTATCAACTGCCTGATAACTGGTGCTGGTGCATTTAAGCCCCTGTAACTTAGTGTTTCAGTTAAAGATACTGATAGAATAAATCCCAGGTTTAAAAAAAATAAGTATTGAGGTCAATTCATTCGACTAAAAATTCTTCAAGGTGGTGCCCCATCATGGCCACAGTCTGATACATGAAACAAGTAAAAGATAAAAGATAAAGATGCAGGCATGCTGTGTGGTAAGAAGCTTGCTTCCCAACCACAGGGTTTGGTGGGTTCAGTCCCACTGTGTGACACCTTGGTCTTCTACTATAGCCTCAGACCAGCCAAACCCTTGTGAGTGGATTTGGTATACTTATATATATGCATATGTATATATCTATGCATGTTTGTCTTTGTGCCTGTGTTTGTCTCCATCACCACTTAATGATCAATGTTGGTGAGTTTAGGTCCCCCATAACTTAGTGGTTCTGCAAAAGAGACTGATAGAATAAGCACTAGGCTTAAAAAATAAGTCCTGGGGTCAATTTTTTCAACTAAAAACCTTTCAAGGCAGTGCTCCAGCATGGCTGCAGTCAGATGTTTGAAACAAGTAAAAGAATAAAAGAATATTATATATGAGTGAATGAGTGTGTCTTCCACACAGTTTCCATTTTACAAATTCACTCACAAGGTTTTTTACGCTTAGTCACTGTTATGCTACAAAGTCAAAAGTACTGAGAACCACTGAGAAACATGGTGTTTGCAGTAAGATATTCTTTTCTACTCTAGGCACAAGGCCCGAAAGTTTGGGGGAGGGGGCCAGTCAATTAGAACCACACCAGTACCCAACTGGTACTTAATTTATCGACCCTGAAAGGATGAAAGGCAAAGTTGACCTCGGTGGAATTTGAACTCAGAACATAAAAATGGACGAAATACTGCTAAGCATTTTGCCCAGTGTGCTAACATTTCTGCCAGCTTGCTGCCTTGTTAACTATAAGACATTAAAAATGTTAAGATTTTGGAGTTGTTGCATAATCCTATATTACCCCGACAGAAGCTGAATTATGATCAAAGGCACTTCTGCTGTGAAAACCTGTTTTATTTT
>NC_142941.1:38345903-38370903 GCF_046866305.1 Octopus bimaculoides | reverse complement strand
ACATAAAGATAAATGAATCATCTCCATGCACCTATGTAAATGGAACGAATGGTAGATTCATTGATACCAAACTTGCAGCCACAGCAGTGAAGCTTACACCATCAAATATTTTACCAATTATCTCTACCTTTACCCATATTGAAAACACTTATCAGCATCATTTGCTGGGATCAGGTGCCTTCATATTTTTCTGTTCACTGGTCCCATGGTGATGGGTATGAGTGCATGACTACATTTATAACAAAATATGTAGTCTTACAGTCATGTAAACACAATAGGGAGTCAGTGCATCCTAGGTAGCTGAGCTTTGTGGGTAGTTTCTTGGACACATTTTTTCGATATACGCAAAATCTACAGCTTATATATGACCTGTGTTATCACACATGCTAGAGCCGTGTTATGATTACTCAATGCATGTTAATCATAACATGGCTCATAATTAGGTGTACCATGTTATACAGATCAGTGATGAATGAATCGATGATAAACAAGGCAACATGTAATAGAAATGAAAAAGAGAGGGAAAGACAGACAATCTTGAAATTAAAAAGGAAATTAAAATCAATTACATATGAAAAGCAGTGGGGTGTGATTTTTAGTTGTGCTGTAAAAGCACTAGGGTGTCAAGCTCACACTCATTAAGTTTTGGGCTCAATTTTCCAAGCAGGTCACATAATGTATTTTACACTGTTCTGGTCTATTCAGATGAAAATGAGCTCTTGCAGTTGCTAGGGTTAACCTTGTGATAGACTGGTGTCCAATTCAGACTGCAACTTTGTTATCTCAGCTGTTTAAACACTTTAGAACCTGGATAAGCTCTGATGCCATGAGACTGTAGGCTTGAAGCATACTTTTTCTTAGACTAATAATTTCAGGCAGGTGACTTAGAAGTAAGATTCTTGCATTTATCATTATAAGATTGTGGTTTCAGTTGTTTGACCAGGCAGCACAATGTGTTTTTTGGCAAAACATATCATTTCTCATTACTCCAGTCCTCTCAGATGTAAATGAGCTCCAGCAATAGTTGACAAGTTAACCCTGCAACAGATTAGCATCCTGTTTCAAGGGAGAGTATTGAAACCTCAGTCACTTGTCTACCATGGAAACCAGGTCAAGCCTTAGCCTTTTGAGCTCTGGAGCTTACGAGAAAGGAAAGATAATTCAGACATGTTTCTGTCTGATAAACCTCATCAGCAAAGCATAGTCTAAACATAACTGCAAGATCTTAGAATGAATAGAGGAATTTAGATTTTCCATCAATGAAAACTGAGGGACAGAATAGCTTGAAAAATTGTTGTTTTGAGTTTGATAGTTTTTCAGAAAATTTTAATGATAGGTTTAAGCATTTAAATTCTTAAGTAATTAACTAGATGTATGACACCTTAATCTAACCAGCCTAGATGTTTTGTTGTTATAAGGATCCGCAAAATCATCATCATCGTCTTCATCATCATTGCTGCCATCTTCACTACCACTGCTACCGGCGCATCACCACCACCACCACTGTCACCGCCATTGCTGCTGCCAGCACCACCACCACCACCATTGTTGTCATCATCATTATCATTGTCGTCGCTGTCGTCATCATAGTCATCATCATCATCATCATCATCATCAACAACAACAGCATCATTTTACATCTGCTTTCCATGTTGGCATGGATTGGATGGATTCTTTTTGTCCAAATCGGTTCTAATTTAAAGATACTGCCCTCCCAGACAAGTCAGAAAACTCTCATCTTGCATGAAATGTTTCATTTTTGGCTTGGCTTCTATGGCTAGAAGCCTTTCCTGTTTTCAACCGATTTACAGAATGCACTGGGTACTGTTTGTTATGATAGCAGAACTAGAAAGATTACCATGTCTTTGACAAGACTAAAATATCCTGCTATCTCTGCACTGTCTGCTAATTTGCCAAACACTTTACAGAGAGTTCAGGGTGCATTTTATTATATATAGAATGTTGTGTTCTCAGCAAGACTAAAGACTGATTTTCTCAACCATTTGTTGCCTCTACTGAGTAGCATAATGTGACAGGGGGTAGCATGCTCTGAGTGATTCGTTTATGGGGTGGTGCTCTTCAGTCTGCTGTATATACCTGCATAGAAGTGGGGGCTCAGGACCAGGGGCAAATTCTGGAGTTGCACCCTGTGGCACATGCTCTTGCAACATTCCTGTCTCTACTCAACCATTAATCACTTTACAGAATGTATTTGATGCATTTTACCATGGAAGCAGCAGTAGTGAGAAGAGACGTGAGTGATGTATTAAAGAGATGAGTGGTAAAGAGATGAATGATAGAGGAATGAGTAATAGAAAGATGAGTGATAGAGAAGAGTCATACAGACATGAGTGACAGGTGAGAGATTAAGAAACGAGTGATAGATGAGTGACTGCGAAATGACTGATTTACTAGGTACAAAACTTTCATAGTGGCATGACTTGAGCTAATGTAGAGTTGTATCCTTAGAAATTAAAATCATGAGTACACATTCCTTGATTTAATTTTACCCTATGTTTCTAAATTATTGTTGACTTGTATGCATGTATGACTTGAATGCATGTACTTGTACTTGTTGACTTGTACTTGATTCTCTTTCTTGTGTGACTGAAGGTTCATTTAGTTTTATTTTAAATTGAATACTATTTTAACAAATTGTGTTGATAATTTTAACAAGTAGCCGTTAAGAAAATAGTTATTCTAAGCCAATTATTTTCGATTACTTTATTTCATATTTCTGCTTCACTATTAAATGACTGATTACTTTGCATAAACATTGAATTGGTTATATCTACATTATTTATAATAGATGTTAAGCTTAATTAGAGAGGCGATGATGATGATGATGATGATGATGATGATGAAGACGGTGATGACGATGATGAAGATGATGATGATGACAACAATGATGAAGATGACTATGACAACGATGATGATGATAATGATGACAGCGATGATCATAACAATAGCAATGACAATGATAACGATAACCACAATGATGACAATGACAATGATGACGGTGGTAGTGGCGGTGGTATCATTAGTAGTGATCATTCTGATGATATTGCGATGACAAGTAGCACTGACAATGAGTGAAATGATGACAACAACGATGATGATGATGATGACGATGACGGTGAGGATGATGACAGTGGTGGGGGTGGCAGCAACAGGGAACAGAAGAGATGGAGGAGGAGGAAGAAGATGGAAGATGAATAACTTCAATGGCTATGAGGATGCTGCTGCTGCTGCTGCTGATGATGATGATGATGATGATGATGGTTGTGGTGGAAACTCTGAATACGATAACACTAACGATGGTAATAATGAGACAAACTTCAAGAGAGAGAGAGAAAGCAAGTATAAAACTGAAATCAAATAGAACAAAAACACAACAATAATATACAAAAAAAAAAAGACCTGGTAAATAACATTTCAAGAACAACAATTAAACAAAAATGTCTTTTATTGAATTGCTAAATCTACAAGCTGGATTATTTATTAGTTACAGTTAATGAAATGCTAAAAGTATCAGAAAGAGCTTAGAATTTAGGAAGGCTCTATTCAATTACTTGTGTAATGAGATCATTCAAGGTGATTTCCATAATTTTTAAGTTGGCAGTATTGGGAAGAAATAAGAAAAGGCAGGTGCAAGAAAAGAAATAAGATATCTACAGGCAGCTAATAAGAAACTACAGATATCTACAGGTATCTTAATTTATTATTAATTCATTATTAAAAGGCACCAAGGATCTAATAAAACGAGAATCAGTATATTGTGTGTACATGTGTGGGAGTGTGTGTTTGTGCGATTCTCATTACAAGACTTACAACGGCTTAGAGTCTTAAGCAAAATAGTTCTTCCCATGACTGAAATGGTATAAACAAGCAAGTTTGGCAGAATAATTGAAGTGTCGAATAGAATAAAATGTTGAATTTGTTCTGACTGTCTGTTCTTGGAGTTCGAATACATTTTAGCTTAGGTTTGAAATATCAATATTTAGCAGAAGCAACAGAGTGACTCGAGGTCCGAGAGTTTCATGTGTTGGCACTAATCAAACTAGTAACAGGTTGAATGTCTGTGTGCTTTTATACCTATATATATATATGCAGCGTAGTCACTAGAAAAGTATATTTGGTTTTGCACAGAATATTGTACTAGAGAATGTCTGTGAAAACATAAGTAAATTAGAAGTTTGCTTTAAAAGTAAGTTGATTGTAAGATGACAGTAAAAGGTGTTTATTATTATTATTATTATTATTATTCGAGCTGGCAGAAACGTTAGGACGCCGGGCAAAATGCTTAGCAGTATTTTGTCTGCCGTTACGTTCTGAGTTCAAATTCCGCCGAGGTTGACTTTGCCTTTCATCCTTTCGGGGTCGATTAAATAAGTACCAGTTACACACTGGGATCGATGTAATCGACTTAATTCCGTTTGTCCCCTCTATGTTTAGCCCCTTGTGGGCAATAAAGAAATAATTATTATCATTATTATTATTATTATTATTATTATTCAGTAGTCTTAGGCGGCAAGCTGACAGATTCATTAGCGTGCTGAAAGAAATGCATAGCGGTTCTTCACCCATCACTGCGTTCTGGGTTCAAATTCCGCCGAGATCGACTTTGCCTTTCATCCTTTCGGTGAAACACTAGGTTCGATGCACTCAACTTAATCTCCTCCCGCAAGCTACCCTTGTGGCAAAAGTTTGAAATCATTATTATTCAGTAGTCTTATTTTTATCATACGCTTTCACTGCACTACAGAGTGCAGCTCTGTGTGCCTTGGGTATATGCTGTAGTTTGTTGTGATGCTCTTATTTTCACTGTGTTTAAAGTGTTTTATGTAGAATGTGTGTGGTGCCTAGTAGTGCTATTTTCTGTATGTTATATATACTTGTAAGTCCTGGGGTTATTAGCATGTATTTGTCATTCAGACAAATACATTCTACAATTTTATAAAAAAATGTTTGATAAAAAAATTAGTCTTTTATCATACTTTATGCACGCACCTTCTATTATTATTATTATTATTATTATTATTATTATTATTATTATTATTATCAACATCATCCTTCTTCTTCTTCTTCTTCTTCTTCTTCTTCTTCTTCTTCTTCTTCTTCTTCTTCTTTTCTTCTTCTTCTTCTTCTTCTTCTTCTTCTTCTTCTTCTTCTTCTTCTTCTTCTTCTTCTTCTTCTTCTTCTTCTTCTTCTTCTTCTTCTTCTTCTTCTTCTTCTTCTTCTTCTTCTTCTTCTTCTTCTTCTTCTTCTTCTTCTTCTTCTTCTTATTATTATTATTATTATTATTATTATTATTGAGGCGGCAAGCTGGCAGAAATGTTAGCACACCGGGCAAAATGCTTAGCAGTATTTCATCTGTCTTTACGTTCCGAGTTCAAATTCCACTGAGGTCTACTTTGCCTTTCGGGGTCAATTAAATAATTACCAGTTACACACTGGACTTGATGTAATCGACTTAATCCTTTTGTCCGTCCTTGTTTGTCCTCTCTATGTTTAGTCTCCTGTGGGCAATAAAGAAATATATTATTATTATTATTATTAATTATTATTATTATACGGGCAGTGGATCTTCATAATTGTTAGAGTACTAAACAAAATGTTGTGTAATATTTTTCAACTTTGCCCTTCGTCTTTCCAAAGTCAATAGAATAAGTATGGGTCAAGCACTGAAGAAGATTTAAATTCAGCCATCAATTTTACCTTAAGCATGACTCATCATATTTTAGATCTCAACAATTTTGAACGCAAATGTAAATGAAGCTCATATGATCAGTATATGAAATAACCAGAATAAGCAGTCGAAAAGAAGAGCTAAATATATGAGAGGAAGGAAAACGAAAAGCTGGTGAAAGTAAATAAAAAGAGAAGAATGATCAAATATAATTTTGATGTGAGACAATTGTATGAAAACGACTTTGTAAATATCAAAGAATTTTTACATTGAAGTTTATGATGTAGAAATATAATTCACACATTTATTGTGAGTTACACATTTTGAAGTCTGGTGGAAATATTAAAAATCTCAAAGAAACGAAATAATGATTTATAATGAGTTATTTCTACATGAGATAATAAAAGGTAGAACTGTGAAGTGGGTGCAGCATTTTGTGAGGAATTTGGCTTCTAAATGTGATCTTGCCGAGGTTCTTCTCAAATTAATTCACTTGATATTTGTAATATTGGTAGCTTCCATTTAGAACTGGGTATTGATGGAAACCCATATTCATAGATAATAGCTTTAATTTTGAATTATAGCTGAGAACTAGTGGAACAGCTAAAGTGTGTATCGTCTGAATCAGTTCTTGAGTTTGGCACCCCTCCCACCATCCTCTGGACCCTCCCAGCCCTATACACACAGGCTTATACAGCAGATCCAAATGTGCCACCTGCATAAAAGCATCACTCCACCATCACCACCACCACCACCACCACTCCCTTCATCTCCTGTTATGCTGCTACCTGCAACATAAGATTTAGATATAAAATTACTTAATCTGAAGTGAAATCTGCATTGTTAAAGCCAAGTCGTTGGTCAATGGTACACATACACACACGCACAATAGGTTTCCATACAGCTTCCTTCTACCAAATTCATTCACAGGGATTTGGTCGATCTTGGGCTATAATAGAAGGCACTTGTCCATGGTACCATGCACTTGGACAGAACCTGAAACCAAATGGTTGCAAAATGAACTTCTTATCTACACACCCATGTCTGTGCACATTTCAGATCCAATAGTAACACAGATAAATAGTAATAAAGAGACTAATAGATTGAGTATTGCAGTTAATTTGTTCAACTAAACACTTCAAGGTGCTGCTCGATCTTGATCCTAGTCCAATGGCTGAATTAATAAAGAATTTTGTAAAATAAATTTATTATTAATCTGGGGTTTGGAACATAAATTAACATGAAATTTTGAAGAAAGATTTTAATTTAGATTACTTTAATCCTTTTCTTACCATATTTCTTTTGAAATACACTATTCTCGTAGTTATTCTGATTTCAAATCTTGCCATGGTCAACTTTGTTTTTCATATTTAGAGATTGATAAAAAAATACCAATCTGAGATTGCTTCTGAAACAAAGGCAGCATTTCCCAACAGAAATATGGTTACAAAAAAGGTGGATGGAGCTAAATTAAAAATTTCCATCAAACTTTCATGTCAATTCATGTTCTAAACATCAGTTTAATAATGACAGATTTATTTTACAAAATACTTCATTATTTTGAAAATTAACTGATACTGAACCAAGGGTAGCGTATTCTAGAACAAATATGATATGGAACGGGTTAAAATGATCTAAATTAAAATCTTCCATCAAAATTTCATGTTAATTTATGTTTCACTGACCAGTTTAATACTCCCTTCTACTATAGGCCTAAGGCTGGAAACTTTGGGGGATGGGGACTAGTTGATTACATCAAACCCAGTGTTTCACTAGCACTTAATTTATCGACCCCGACAGGATGAAAGGCGAAGTCGACCTCAGTGGAATTTGAACTCAGAAAGTAAAGACAGACGAAGTGTCACTAAGCATTTTGCCCAGTGTGCTAACAATTCTGCCAGCCTACTGCCTTACACCACTTTAATAATAACAAATTTATTTTACAAAATTCTTCATTATTTTCAGAATTGTCTGATACTGAAACAAAGGCAGTATATTTCAGTACAAATATATTGTCTCAGTCATTGGTTGAGACCAAGATGGGGCAGCACTTGAAGTGTTTAGTCGAATAAATTAACCCCAGTACTTATTCTATTGGTTTCTTTTGCCAAAGTGCTAAGATATGGTGCTGGTAAAGCAATTGTTGGGGCCAAACAAACATGCACACACACACACACACAAAGAAAACACACACACTCACACACAAAGCACTCACAAAACACACAGACACTCAGCAGGGTTCTTTCAGTTTCCATCAACTCACAAGTCTTTGGTCAGCCCGAGACTTTAATAGAAGATATTTGCCCAAGGTACTGCACAGTGGGACTGAACCAAAGATCACATGGTTGGGACGCAAGCAAGGGTTAACGTTCTGATTTCAAATTCTGCCATGGCTTCCATGGATGACAGACTCAATTCATCACATGACTTAACACCACCAGCTGACATCATGAATGCATTTAGCAGAGCTTCTCCAGTTCAAGCATAACTTCCTTCTTCCCTCTCACCCTGTAAAAGACATTCAACACTGCTTTCACTCCTCACTAAAACATAAAAACAAAACAAAGTAAGCGATTCTACATGGCAGATAAACTTACCAAAGTCTCCATCAAATTCTTGTATTAATAAATTGTAGCTGATAGCAAACATTGCCTGTATTCTCAGATTCATGTTTGTACATGTTTGCAATTTCAAATGATTCATATCATCTTAAATGCTATATGTTAAGCTCTGCTCACCTTAATTAATCTTACTTACTGGTCCATACTGAATGTCTTACATACAATATTATTTTCATCATCATCTTTGTCATCATTATCATTGCAATCTTTATCACCACCATCATCATAATCATCATCACTATCACCATCAAAATCACGTGTACTTTCAACACAAATACTCACACACACACACACGCATATATATATATATATAAATATATATATATATATATACACACACACACACATATATGTATATATTATATGTATATATATGTATGTATATACATGCATATATACTCACATACACATATATAAATACACAAACACACACACATATATGATAGATTGCTAGCCACTACATATTCTTTATTTTCTCTCCTTGTTTCTTTTTGTGTTCCTTTCTGTGGAAGAGCGTAGGCTTGAAACGCTAAAGACTTTTTCACTTCTTGAGCGTTATACTAATACATCTGTTCGTTGTCTACATCACCTGTCTTTGTCTTTTGTTTATTTTGTGAATTCTCCCTATATATATATATACATATATACATATATACATATATATATACATATATACATACATATATACATACATATATATATATATATATATATATATATATATATATATATATATATATATATATACAGACATGTATATACAAACACACACACATATGTATAAGGCGGCGAGCTGGCAGAAATGTTAGCGGTATTTCTTCTGCCACTACATTCTGAGTTCAAATTCCACCAAGGTAGACTTTGCCTTTCATCCTTTCGGGGTTGATTAAATAAGTACCAGGTACGTACGGGGGTCGATATAATCGATATAATCCATTTGTCTGTCCTTGTTTGTCCCCTCTGTGTGTAGCTCCTTGTAGTAGTAAAGAAATAACACATATGTATATACATATATATATATACATATACATATATATGCATAAATATATATACACACACACATATATATATATGTATATACATATATGTATGCTTGTATATATATATATATATATATATACATGTATACACACATATATGTACATACTTACATCTACATGTGTATATATATGCATATCAGGGTACAGGACGTTAGAACAATAAACTACAGACAACGGAACGAACACATAGGAAAACGGAAGGCCATATATATATACACACACACACACACACACACACACACACACACACACACACACACACAATATATATATACACAGGAACACCACTGCAGTGAGTTAGTGCTATTTAAAAATTGTGAAGATTTGACAATTGGTGGCAGTAAGCAGGTACTTGAGGTGAATTATTTCACTTCAGTCTTGTTTGCAGGTCTAATCTATTAATTAGACAGCATTGTTCCCATCGTTCACAGCCTTCAAGTCTCGTGACATCTGGGATAAGTGGAGGGCCAAAAAACTCACTTCACCACAACTCTTTCTCCTTCCTCTCGTTCTCTATTCCTCTCTCTTTCTATCTATCCATCTCCTTCACACCCTCTATACTTCTGTTTCTCTTATTACATCTTACTACAATAATGGTATACTGAAGTCAACCATTACACTTCTATATAGAAGATGCTAACTATTTTCACTCCTACATTAAATAGTATTTCATCATAGTCTCCTCTCAGTAGATCCTCTTATTTAACTGGCAGGAAATTAAATTATGGAATATCTGGTTGAGGTTTATTCCTTGCCTATCATTCTCTCTCTCTCTCTTTCTCTTTCTCTCTCTCTTTCCTTCTCTCTCTTTCTTATACAGTAATTCTTTCATTTCAAGTTAATTGTATAATGCTCTTCACTTGCCAATCTAACAACAAACTTCAATTGCTTGGCACACATGCACATACATGCAAATGCACACACACACACACACACACACACACTTACACACATCATTATCCCTATCATCACAAAATAGTCATCATTCTCATCATCACCATCATCATTATCGCTACCATCACCACCATCATCACCATTATAGTCATCATCATCTTCATCATCATCACCACCATCATCATCATCCTCATCGTCGTCGCCGCCGCGGCCACCACCACCACCATCATCATCATCATCCCTATCATCATCATCATCCCTTTCATCATCAAAATCCCTATCATCACAATAAGATTGTCATTCTCTTCATCACCATCATTGTTATGACCATCATCACCACAATCACTACCATCATCACTATTTTAACATCATCTTCTCTTTCATTATCATCACCATCATCATCATCGTCATTGTTATTATCATCAACATCATTATTTAACAGAACAGTGGATATTGCATTGCAGTATTTCATTTTTATTTCCTTTTAATGCTATGATTTCAAATTCCACTGAGATGGATTTTGTCCTACATCCCTTCTTCAGACACAAGAAAATGAAGTACCAGTAATACACTGAATATTGTTTCAATCAGCAATACCAAGTCTTATAAATTTGCAAATTAAATTTGCTAATGACAGAAACCAATATTATCAATGTTATTGTTTTCAGATTAAAAATGTTTCTTAAGTCTATTTTTCATTCCCTCTTATACATAAATCAATGAGAGAAACCTCTACATGGTCACTAAAATTAGTGGAAATAGCAGTCAAATCTTCCTCAAATCACATACCATTTTTATCTTGTTATATTTTAAAAAGTGAAGTAAGAAATATTAGAAAGGCAGTGAGCTGGCAGAGTCATTGATATATTGGACAAAATGCTTCGTGGAATTTTTTCCAGTTCTTTACATTTTGTGTTCAAATCCTGGCCAAAGTCAATTTTGTCTTTCATCCCTTCACATTTTGATAAAATGAAGTATCAGTCAAGTATGGGTGGCAGTGTTGACATAATCAGCTTGCATCCTTCTCTCAAATATGCTGGCCTTGAATCCTGCAATGAACTGTTGTAGGGCTCAAAAATGAAAAACAAAACAAGAATTATTAAATACTGCAAATCTGAGACATACTCATTTGAAAAGATGAGAAGGCCACGGTTAGAAAACCTGTGATTTGTTTCAGTTTCCTCTCATTTAACCCATTAACTTTCAGATTCCTTTGTCAAATGCATTGTTTCTTTATTTACATTATTTTGAATTAATCACACAATATCTTGTAGCTTCAAAATTTCAGTGGTGCATTTGTATATCTTTAAAATGACATTGTAGGGAAAGTGTGAGAAGTTGAATCTGGTCAGTTTTTTTAACATAATGCAGGTAGAATATTTGGGCCTGAAATGGCCAGATTAAATGCTAAGGAGCTGAACTTAAACAACAATGATGCTGATGACGCCATCTACAATGACATTGATGATGATGACGCTGATGACGCCGACAATGACAACATCAATGCCGACGCTATTCACACTGACGCCAACGCCACCAACGCTGATGACAATGCTCATGCTGACAACTCCGAAGACACTGACGTCAATGATGCAGATGACGCCAATGGTGACACTGATACCACTGCCGCCACCACCACCGGCAATGATCTATGTTATTTTAATCTATAATAGACATTTCATTCTAATTCTTTACATACATTAATCTTAACTTAAACTCAGTAGCTTGATATTAGAAACAATAGAAATTATTCTTACCCACCTTCTTTTTGATTAAATATGCTGTCTGTACATTTCAATTAATTTTGAAAGTAATCAAGAATTTGGATAGATTTAGTAAAATTATTAATATTTTTTCATTAGTAAACCAGTACTTGGAAAGCAACATTGAATTCTGATATTAACACAAGGACACATCTTTCTTTTGCTGGGTGCTTAGGGAAAGTTTGTTTGGGGGTTAGTCATAAAAATAGAGCGCATAATTTGACTGCAGAACAAAACTGCAGAACTTGTGTCTACAATGGAAACAATCCTTACAGATTAAGTCCCCTAATATGGCCAGGTAGATGAAATATCAGATTACCAACTGACGTACTATGAGTTTAAAATCTCTGAAAGGATTAATGAACCCTTCTGTTAAATCCAGAAACATTTTATTCCTTATACCCTAAATAATTGAAAATATTATGCCAGGTTTCCTATCTTTAATCCAAACTAAGGATTAAAAAAGAAAAAAACAGAATAAGTGCCATGTTTGATGATTTTTTTTTTTAGATAAAAACAGAAATTCTGCTATTAAATATGGTTTCTTAAAAGTAATAAACATTTTTAGCTGCAATCAATTTCTCACAAGCTTTTGCTAGTGAGAAGTGAGAATGTCTGGTTTTCAATCACGGATTCCATTATTTAAATACCTTACTCCTAAATTACACCAGCTATTAAATGAATGCAATAAATAAATCTAGAAAAATCATACATTTTTATCGTGCGTTAGAATCCTTTTTTTTTATATCTGTTTAGATATAAATGATTTCAGCCTGAGGGCATAACTTCTTCGGTAATTATCCTGTTTTTGTTGCTACCTTCTCCTGTCTTGAAGGAAGTTGCAACCATCAGCATCACCTCGACTTTCTCAATTAACACAAAACTATTTAAATGATTTTATTTCTTGGCTTTCTTGTAATATAAAGCTTGTTAAAAATTGAAAAAAAAAATTCTCTTTCCTTTCTATTTCTGATCAAGATTACATTTATTTCCTCTTTCCTCTCCTTTAATCAATTTTATTTTTATGTCAAGGATTTCTGTTCCTTTCTTTTCCACAGATTTTTCTGTACTCATAAAGAATAGATCCAATCAGATTTGAAAATTAGCATCTGTTTTTCAGTGAATTTCTTACAACAATTAATTTGTACCATGTAAGATTTAAAATGTTTCTCTGTCTTGTACATTCATCCAAAGAATTTATGTATTTTATTACATATTGACTTATCTGCTTTTATTTCATTTTATTTTACATTCTTGCTTCCAATGTTAATAATTGTTTGCATGACACCAAATCAAGTTTGTAGCAGAGATTTAAAAAAGAAAAATATCAATATCATTAAAAAGCTTCATCTATCTTTAAACATAACCCTTCTATGACCATGCTTCAAGAGAAAACATGTAGCCCATGTGTTTCTGTTCATTTTGAAAATTATTTAGAATTTGTTGAGCTTAAAGAAAATAACTAACTTAGCATTATTTAGTTAATATTTGGAATGTAACTTAACACAAAATATCTCATGTGAAATTATAATTGTGGATTTTAATTTACATACAAACATTTTCAAATGTCTGATTTTAGAATTGTAGGACCAGAGACCGTCACAAAAGGATAATTATTAAGAGTTAGATATATTATATTTATTATATTTAGCTTAATTGCTATTTGCTAATTACTTTGTCCCTGAGAAAAATTATCAAACACCTATTGGTTTGGGTAATCCAACTTTATTAGTTGACTAAATTTGGAACTAACCATTACAGAAATATGTGTGCAGTCATTCAGTCTGCAAGATATGGTAGGCAAATCACTCTCAAATCACAGTGCAAAGTCCTAAAAGGGACACATTTATAATGAAGCCCTAGTTGCATTACATCTGGAGATACAACTGGATGGTCAGAGCTGGAATGCCTTTGATCATAAGTCAGTTTGATCAGGGTTGATATGGAGGGATTAACCCAACAATAACAACTAAACTTGTAAAGATATTTCAAAATCTATCTTTATCTAATATTATTGATATAACAGATTTCTAACCTTTCTAATTCTTTGAACTCAATGAACCAAATAACTCTCTATCTCTCTCTCACACACACAAACACATAAACACACACACACATACACCTCAGTATTCACTGTAGGCACCACCACCATCACTATACAGCACCACAATATTAACTATAACCCTCACATTCGACATTCTGTAATGCTACATTAAAACAAACCACTGAAGTAACATCTATATAGTCACATGACTTGTCCACTCGTTCAATAACCATTCAGCCATCATCAAAAGTGGTCGCTGCAGTTATGATGTCAGCATCAGTGACATCATCAACATTATGGTTTTATCTGGCACAGCATCCTGCTATTTGGTGTAGCCACTGGTCAACTCCTTTTGTGTGATTCAACATCTTGAGATCATTATTCACCACTTCATCTCTAATCTTCTTCAGTCATCCTCTTCTACTGAGTCCTTCTACATCAATTGCTTCACAATTCTTTAAACCAACAGTCATCCTCTATGAACATCAGATGTCCAAGCCAATTCAGTCTTCACAATATATGTATGTATATCTATATATGTGTGAGTGTGTGTGTGTGTGTGTGTGTGTGTGTGTGTGTGTGTATTATACATAAATGGCAATTTCTCTGTTACCATCTTGTTGCTTACAGCAGTAAACCAATCTTGATGAAACTCTGTATACATGTTAAACTAACATCCAGTTAGATTATATGCTAACTTGATTTCAATAAAAATCTATATTGGGCCCCCTAGTGGGGTTGGATTGTTATTTGATAAAATGAGACAAGTGCAAAGAGTGTTACTGCAAGAGAAATGTGGTGGCATAGTGAGTGTGGCTGATATCAGGGAGGGGGAGAACAGCGTTGTGTAAGTGATAAATATGGAGTGACAGTGGAATGGTAATGTTAATACAGCTGTCATTCAGATATACATGCGATGCTGCATACATAGATACATGCATACGCGTGTGCGCACATACACACACACACACTAAACACACACACAAATGTACAAACACATAACTAACTTTTAAAATGCCAAGGAAGGGAAAGAAAGGTGGGTGTGAGGAATATGTAGCTTTAAGGAGAGAGGGGGTAGGTGGCTTTTCTGCAGTCCATCGCAAAAAAACACTCACACACAGACAGACACATACACATACATACATATGTCTACTATACACCATTTTAAACTCCTAATTACCCGTGTGTACGTTTGTAAATGTCTATGTGTGTGTTTCAGTGTATGTGTGTGTTTCAATGTATGTGTGTCTATGATATTCTATAACTGCCTGTCTGTATACTTTTGTAGGGTCTTCCCTGTTGCAGTCTCATACTGTGAAATTTTAAAATTACATCAAAATTTTCAAATTTGGTGTATTGAAATAATTTTCAACGTTAAGTTTGATTTTATTTATTTGTCCCAGAAAAATTGCAGAAAAATGTTACAGAGGTTTAAAGTTTAATCAATTTTACCTAATAAGAAAACAAGATCTGGAAGCTGGCATTTTCGCATGATAGCTGTCTATCACAAAATAAAAGCAAAATCATTCTGAGGAGGAATTTTTATAAAAAAAAATAAAAGTAAAGCATTATGATGACCAAAGCTGTAAGAACTTCTGAAGTTTTTATAAGTTTAAATGAACAAACTCATATGAAATGGTCAAACAGACATGTAAATAATTTAAAAAGGAAAATATCCTCGATGAAGGGTTTTGTGAAAAATTGCAGAAATCTGTCTGATCAAGAGGCCTGTTTGTCGGGGAAGGCATGGTCTGACATGGAATAAACAAAAATTTATACAAGTCATTCTATAGTAAATATTGCCCAGCAGCAACAGGCTATTCAGCTAGTGTGTGTGTGTGTGTGTGTGTGTGTCATCAGTGGATCATATATCTGAAAAAGAAACACACTCTAAACATTAGAATAGTAATGGATTTATAGAAAGTAAATAATATTGCTGGTCATAGAGTGACCAGTAGTTTTGCATCCATTATGTGCTTAGCCTTATAGATGACTCATCAGACTCTAC
This sequence comes from Octopus bimaculoides, assembly GCF_046866305.1. Lineage (NCBI taxonomy): Eukaryota > Metazoa > Mollusca > Cephalopoda > Octopoda > Octopodidae > Octopus > Octopus bimaculoides. The sequence goes on along the minus strand of NC_142941.1, from coordinate 38,354,844 downwards.
TGGCTGCAGACATATAACCTCTTTTCAAACTGGAGATAGAAAACTGTTACAGTCAGTTGATTTTGTAAACAGAAACATATATTGTCTGATCCTTAAACAGGATGTGTTATCACCCTTAAAGCAGTCTTGTCAGCAAATTTTTATGGCCCTAAATGACAAACACGGAATCCTTGCCCTTAAATTGTTTCCAGTCAGCAACTATTTTTACAGCCTAAATCAATGAACAGGGAATACCATGGTTGCAGTAAGTAGTGTTTAGAATACAGTCAAGAGCTGTAGGGTCTTTGTCTGCTCTGCTATGCAAAGTTTGCATCATCTGCTCCTGTCAATATAGAATCCCAGCTGCTCTAGGAGGCTCCATTTAATTGTGCATGGAGTTCCTTCATCTTTAAGGTGTCACATATGGCTGGCCAGGGACATGACAGAACATCTTCTGGAATCCTAAAAGAAGATCTAAGGTTGTACATACATTGCTTAACGGCAGTTTGCAGCCAGACCAATGTATCTCCAAATTTGAGTGTTGGTTGTGTTTTTGCTTCTGGTGTTTCTTCCATTGGCTCTAGAATTGATGTTGCTGCTGCTGTTGCCAGTGGTGTTGGTGCTATAGTCATAGCTGTTGGTGTTAGTGTCTCTGTGACTTAATGTGTTGTTGCTGCCACTGCCCCCACTGCAGCTATTGTTGTTGTTATTGTCGTTGGACGAGCTGCTGTTGCTATTGTCGTTGGACGAGCTGCTGTTGCTATTATTCTGCTTGTTTGGACTGAATATTACCACAGCCTTATATACAACCCCCTTGACCTCAAATTAGCCTCCTACTGGGCTATCACTGTATTTCCTGCATGAGCAACTGGCCTCTGCTCGAATTTTTGGAATGCTCACTAAAATTTTTTTGATACATACATACATACATACATACATACATACAAATATATATATATATATATATATATATATATATGCTTGTATGTGTGTGTGTACGTACATATGTATATGTGTGTACATATGTATATGTGTGTGTATTTGCCATGATAGATCGCTAGCCACTACACATTCTTTTTTTTCTCTCTTTGTTTCTTTCTGTGTTCCTTTCTGTGGAAGAGCGTAGGCTCAAAACGTTAAAGACTTTTTCACTCCCCGAGCATTAATACTAATACATCTGTTTGTTGTCTACACCACCTGTCTCCGTCTTGTTTTTTTGTGAATTCTCCCTATATATATATATATATATATATATATATATATATAGTATGTAGATAGGGTTATAATCTAAGCAGTGTCCTCATGAAGCACATCTGCCTACTCCAGTACTCCAAAATTGTATGTGGGTGTCATATTTGTGTGAAGATTGACCTTAAATTAAAGTTTAATCCAAATATAAATCTTGTATTATTTGGTTCTCTGTCTGATAAATTTCTTAATAGATGTCCTACATGTCTTTTTTAAGTTGTTTTAGCATGTACAACTTGTAACTCCTATTGGGAGATGAAATACATATATTAGTGAATAAATAATACCAAAAGCTTTTCCCATTATCTCCTGTTTTGATATACATATATGTATATATATATATATATATATATATATATATATGTATGTATGTATGTGTGTGCATATGTATCTATGTGCGTATACATGCACATGCACACACACACTTGCTTTACATAGTTATTCTCTTTGTTCTTTTCTAAAGATGAAAATTTTCATTTTTCATCCATGTTCAAAATTTAGGTTTTTCTTTAGATAACAATCTGGTGACAGTTAACATTTTTGTTTTTAGAGTAATACTGCAAATATATATATATATATATATATATATATATATATATATATATATATATATATATGTGTGTGTGTGTGTGCGTGCGTGTGTATATGTACATACATATATAGAAAATAGAAAGATGAGATTCACACGTTTATATTATATTTATCTGAAATATATTTAATTTGGTAAATATTCTTAAAGTTTCTTCTATCACTTAACAAATGTTTCACATTCAACTAAATATTTCTTTTAAAGATAACATTAGCAGGTTTATGGTTCTTCTCAGTGTACATCATTATTCTTCAGCCTAATTATTTCATGGTTTTATAAATATTTTTCTAGTTATCAAACATAAATCTTAGGCCAATTTTTTTTATCAGCTCACTTCCATTTTAAGAGCTGATTGCTGTTTAAAATGAAATAATATCAGTGCCATTTTAGTACTTCATTTGCTATTGTCCCTAACTTTTTTTAAAAATAAAATTAGAAACTGTTGGAATTGTCTTTAAAACCCAAAGATATTCTTCAGTAAGAAACTGGAGTCCTGAAGCTATTGAATTAATGAAGCACAACCCTCCCCACCATCACTACCACACTGGGCAAAATGCTTAGTGGCATTTCATCCATGTTCTGGTGAACAACATTTACTAGGTTTCATGAAATTTCTCCATAAAGACTGATCTTACTATTGGAGCAAGGACACCAAATATGATCAGGGTGGTATTTTCTGCAGGTCAGCAATATGTGTTTCAGTTCAAATATCCTTTGCATTTCAGGCCACAGTTTAGATTGTTATGCTGAGTACACCAATTACCACTGGAACAATTGTCACCTTTGTGTTCCACAATCACTTCATATTTTTTGCTAAGTCCTCTGTTTTTCAGTTTTCTCAATTTATTTCCTGTAGCATAGCAAAGTTTATGATCTTATATCTTTTTTTTTTTTTCTTGTCATTGATCATATTTGGTGTCCTTGCTCCAATAGTAAGATCAGTCTTTATGGAGAAATTTCATGAAACTTTCTACTAAAGGCACAAGGCCTGAAATTTTGGGGGAGAGGACTAGTCAATTATATTGACCCCAGTGTTTCACTGATACTTAATTTATCAACTTAGAAATGATGAAAAGCAAAGTCTACCTTGGCAGAATTTGAACTCAGAACATAGCAGCAGAGGAAATACTGCTAAGCATTTTGCCCAGTGTGATAACGATTCTGCCAGCTTGCTATCTCAATAACAATAATAATAATAATGATGATGATGATGATGATGATGATTTCAAATTTAGGCTCAGTATCAGTAAATTCAGAGAGTGGATAAATTTATCACATCGACTTCAGTGTCCAACTGGTACTTATTTTATTGACCCAGAAAGGATGAAAGGTAAAGTTGGCCTCAGCAAAATTTGAACTCAGAACATAAAGATAGACAAAATACTGCTAAGCATTTTACCCAGTGTGCCAGCTCCCCACATTCAATAATCCTTTCTACTACAGACACAAGGCTTGAAATTGGTGGGAGGGAGATAGTTGATTACATCAACCCCAGTACTCAGCTGGTACTTAATTTTCAACCCTAAAAGGATGAAAGGCAAAGTCAACCTTGGTAGAATTTGAACTCAGTGGCAGATGAAATACTGCTAAGCATTTGGCCTGGTATGCAAACGATTCTGCCAGCTCACCACCTTAATTTGATAATAATGATAGTATTGATAATAATAGTTATAATAATAATAATAGTTATAATAATAATAATAATATATTGATAATAATAGTTATAATAATAATAATAGTGATAATAATGGCTTCAAATTTTGCCACAAAAGTGGCAATTTTGGGGGATGGGATGAGTTGACTACATCAACCCCAGTGTTTCACTGGTACTTAATTTATCGACCCTGTAAAAATGAAACGCAACTGAGTCTATGTTCTGAGTTCAACTTTGCGTTTCATTTTTACAGGGTCGATAAATTAAGTACCAGTGAAACACTGGGGTTGATGTAGTCAACTCATCCCATCCCCCAAAATTGCCACTTTTGTGGCAAAATTTGAAGCCATTATTATGACTATTATTATTATTATAACTATTATTATCAATACTATCATTATTATCAAATTAAGGTGGTGAGCTGGCAGAATCGTTTGCATACCAGGCCAAATGCTTAGCAGTATTTCATCTGCCACTGAGTTCAAATTCTACCAAGGTTGACTTTGCCTTTCATCCTTTTAGGGTTGAAAATTAAGTACCAGCTGAGTACTGGGGTTGATGTAATCAACTATCTCCCTCCCACCAATTTCAAGCCTTGTGTCTGTAGTAGAAAGGATTATTGAATGTGGGGAGCTGGCACACTGGGTAAAATGCTTAGCAGTATTTTGTCTATCTTTATGTTCTGAGTTCAAATTTTGCTGAGGCCAACTTTACCTTTCATCCTTTCTGGGTCAATAAAATAAGTACCAGTTGGACACTGAAGTCGATGTGATAAATTTATCCACTCTCTGAATTTACTGATACTGAGCCTAAATTTGAAATCATCATCATCATCATCATCGTCATCATTATTATTGTTATTGAGATAGCAAGCTGGCAGAATCGTTATCACACTGGGCAAAATGCTTAGCAGTATTTCCTCTGCTGCTATGTTCTGAGTTCAAATTCTGCCAAGGTAGACTTTGCTTTTCATCATTTCTAAGTTGATAAATTAAGTATCAGTGAAACACTGGGGTCAATATAATTGACTAGTCCTCTCCCCCAAAATTTCAGGCCTTGTGCCTTTAGTAGAAAGTTCATTATTATTATTAACATTCAAAAGTTATTACATACTACTTCAATTAAGAGGATCGTTATCCTGAGATTTGGGAACAACAAGTGTTCTCAAATAGCAAGAATCATTCATAGAATTCTTACAGAATACAGGGTGGTATTTTCTGCAGGTCAGCAATATGTGTTTCAGTTCAAATATCCTTTGCATTTCAGGCCACAGTTTAGATTGTTATGCTGAGTACACCAATTACCACTGGAACAATTGTCACCTTTGTGTTCCACAATCACTTCATATTTTTTGCTAAGTCCTCTGTTTTTCAGTTTTCTCAATTTATTTCCTGTAGCATAGCAAAGTTTATGATCTTATATCTTTTTTTTTTTTTTCTTCTCATTGATCATATTTGGTGTCCTTGCTCCAATAGTAAGATCAGTCTTTATGGAGAAATTTCATGAAACCTAGTAAATGTTGTTCACCATCACTGCATCTAGCATGTGTTTATACCCTTTTTCTGTGACTTGAAATCCACAAACTTAGCTAAGATCTCAGTGAACTCTTTTCGTGACACAGACATACTATACTATTATTATTATTTTTCTTTTCATCTCAGGTTTTGTTGGAACTCTTGGAATCTTGCATGCACAATGGGCTTTCTGCCTGCAGCTTATGGTACCATGCTATCTGTTCATTTCAACTATCTAATACTCTCCTGATTATTCTGGCCATGCCAAGGAGGCAAACTTTTTGCAACTTTTATACAGGACACTCTATTCTGATTTCCTTTATATCCTGCTTGATGCCTTCTAATACTGTCCCCAAGGACCCAACAATAATTGGCACTACCTTCACCTTCTTCATTTCCCATAGCTGGGCTATTTTATACTTAAGAGGGTTGTATTTATCTATTTATTTGCCTTCCTTCTTGACTATTCATGGGTCAAAGGGGCATGCAACATCAATTATATAACATATGTGGTGCATCTTGTCCAGTCTATTGTGCTCTAGCATATTCTTATCAGTGTTGTTGTTGTTATTATTATTATAAACATCACATAATACACAATATCATGAGGTTGCTGATTGAAGATATTGTATCTACCGGAAGTTTGTGCTGTCTGTCAAGTCACAAGGACCTCAGACAGCATTATTATTATTATCATTATCATTATTATTATCATTATTATTATCATCATCATCATCATCATCATTATTATTTTTGTATCTGTTTCATTCAAAAACTCATCCAGGAAAATGCAGACAGTAGAGATTATATCAAGGGAGGTAATGGTCCTTTCAATGAAATGCCAACAATCTCTGGACATGCTGAGAGTGAACATGACTGGAGTGAGAGAGCTACTGTCCAGTATGAAACTTTGCCAGGTACTATTTTATTTATTTATTTATTTTTGCTAGTATAAGTCATTAGACAATGGCCATGATGAAATACCATCATCAATATATGCTTATATACTTTTAGTCAACATATTTACCCCAGTATTTCATGGTGCTAATTCTTATTGTATTGATTTCATTTTGTTGCGAGGCTAAGTTTTACCTTTCTTGACACTGAGGAATGCAACATCGATGTACACCAGTAAACATACACACAGATATATGCATAGATGCATGCACACATACTCACAGATGAAAATTCACACAATCCAGGCATACTCTAGAACTTGAAACACAAAATTTTTGAATGCTGCCCTCATGAGTACAAATTTGTTTTAGTAACATGGTTGTATGTGTTTTTATATTATTAATAAATTCATAAAATTATCAATAATATTCGAAGGAAATCAATATTTAATATTTAAATTTCGAAAGATATATATCCAATATGACATGGTAATATAATAAATTTAAAATTTAAGATATACGAAATATAAATATAAATATATATAAAAATATGAATGTAGATAAAGATACATGTGAATATAAATGCATATAAAAATTTATGTGTAACTGAGCATGAATATTATAAAGTCTAAAATTTAAAAAAGTTTCACGGATATTATTGTAACAACAATGTAATCAAAAGAGCAACATACTATCAATAATTCCGCTCTTCGGAGATGAATGTTAAGAACGAATGGTATACGTAATATTAATTAAAATATTAAAAATATTTAAGTGTATACCGTGCTTTAAAGAAATTGTAACATTAATCCTCCTATAATTTGGAAAGTTCATTTTTTTATCCTTTGTTGAAATTTTAAGTGATATATATTTTTTTATAAAAATTGGTATGTTTTTCTGAATATATATAAGACTTCGGTAGTAATTATATTAAAATTCATCTTGTTGTTGGATATGTTGGTAGTCCTATGAATCCCATCAATGTTTAAAAGTTCATCCATTGCAAATATTTCATCATTTATATATATATATTTAATTTATATATATACACATATATATATATATTTAATTTATCAATCCACCTTCCCTCTCTTATACCCACCCTCTCTCCTCTCTCCTCTCCCCTCCCATACCCATATTCCCCTTCTCCCTCCTCGTCAACGCCCCCTCATAAGCTCATCCCACCACACCCCAACACACTCCTACTCTACCTTCCCACTCCACCCCATCCAATTCCTTACACCCACCACCCACATACCCCACCCTACCCACAGACCCCTACCTCTACCCCACCCTCAGCCTAACCCACACTGCACCCATGCCTTCCCCACCTCCCAACACCCTCACATCACACCACACCAATACCCTCGCATCACACCACGCACACCACACCAATACCCTCGCATCACACCACGCACACACTACAACTGACCAACTACTTTCTCCCTTTCTCCCTTCCCCATTTTCACACTACATACGTCAAGATCACCAGCATTCTACTTCCCACACACAGCCACTCTTTCCCGATCACCGTTTGTTATCTCCCCCTTTCTTAGCTCTCCTGAAATAAGAATTTCTAACTTCCAGTCAGCCATTGTTATGATTGACCGTTGACTGAACACTTCAATTTTTTTTCTCCGTGTTTTTCTCCTTGTCTCCGTATTCTTTCTGTTGAAGAGCGTAGCTCGAAACGTCAAAGACTTTCCGTATTCCCGAGCGTCATACTAATATATACTTTTGTTATTTACACCACCTGTCCTCGTCTGTCGTTATTATTTGTATATTCTCCCACATATAATACACGCTCACGTGGTCGCACCAGCTAATCCTGTCTCCTCTCATCACACACTACCAACTTTTGAATTCTACCTTCTTTCCTTCTGGATCTGGACTGTTTGATTCTGAACTTTATACCCTCCGGCTGCACCTCTCCTACCCACGGATTACACTGGACCCATCTTCTGATTGGAAATCGCTTCAATATACCACGACGTCTAAAAAACTTTTGAACTTTTCCACTTTTGTAAACCTCTTTTCTCATCCTTTTTTACCTTACTTTCCTTCACCTACCGTCTCTTCGTACTCTGGATGTTCCTAATCTGTCTTCTCTAATCTGCACCTATTACTTTGTATTCTTCTCCCTCCCTTTCTTTTCTCCTCTCCCTGTCACCCCATTTTCTCCCTATTGTCCCATCTTCCTTTTTGCTTTGTTTTTTTTCTCCCACCTCGCATATATTTTCTTCTCACAACCCCTTTTTCGTTTTTTCTCCTCATGCCTTTATTTTTTTCCCCCACACCTGTTAAAAAAGTTTTTTTTCCAGTTTTTTTTCCTTTATTTCTTTTTTTTCCTTTTTTCCACGTCCAATTTTCTCATCACGCTTGTTTTTTTCCACCACACCTTTTGTAATTCTCCTTCCCACGTCTAATTTTCTTTTCTCTCTCGTTCCATCATGCCTGACTACAAATCTTTCCAACTCACTCTCCACAACCGCCTAAAACTATACCTCCGCACACTTCCCTCTCTATACTTTCAACCTACTATACGACTCTCCTTACTCATATTCAAGAAGACTCGTTTTTCTAGTCATATTACGTTTCTCAGTCGCTGCTTACATCACCGCCTCATCCCTAAGGGTTTCCGCCTCCATTTCCACCCCACTCTCCACTCTTCTACCACCATTCTACCCATACTCCGCACCACATCCTACCGCCTTATGCGGGCCACCATTCGCTCCAATCTCTCTAAAATCCACACTATCGACCGCCTTTTTCCTCCAGCCTTTTCCATATTTTTCTCCTCTCTGTCACCCTCCCATGCTCACAATACATTGCGCTTTATCATTCAACTTAATCATCTCTTTCATGCATTTCTTACCGACACTAAGCTCCGCAAACTTCACTCACTCCTCCATTCCTCTACACCCGATGCCACTACCCCAACCCCTCCACCACCCTTCTCCCTCCCTGATGTGCATTCCCCATCCACACCCAACCACCCTGCCTCTCCCACACACACTCCACCCCTCCCTCCCAGCCCTCCACCATCCCGACCGCCCCTCCT
>NC_142941.1:38323912-38338912 GCF_046866305.1 Octopus bimaculoides | reverse complement strand
TAAGGCGATGCTGGCAACGATCACACTCAAATGGTGCTTTTTATGTGCCACCGACATGGGAGCCAATCCGTGGCCCTGGCAACGATCACACTCGGATGTGCTTTTAACGTTCCTCTGACACGAGTGCCAATCAGGCAGTACTGTCATCGGCCATGTCAGCGATTTTGATTTGATATATATATTCTTTTTATCCTTTTATTTGTTTGTCATTTGACTGCGGCCATGCTGGAGCACTGCCTTTATATATATATATATATATATATATATGTGTGTGTGTGTGTGTGTGTGTGTGTGTGTGTGTGTGTGTGTGTGTATATATATATATTATTTAATAGACACAATATGTGTTTTTATGCATTACTAATAGTTACTTGCACTGAGATCCTTTCAAACAATGTATTATACCATGTTTAACATCTCGGCACAGTCATTGTGTCATGTGAGCTGTGCCTGATGATTGTGCCGAGATGTCAGACATATTTTAATACATTTTTTGCCATGTTCTCAGTGCAAGAAACAATTAGTAGCACATAAAAAACATATGTTGTGTTTATTAAATAGCATTATCTTTCTCTAGATGGAGTACTTTTTAGTTGATCTTACCGTCATGGAACAGTACATTACACACACACACACATATACACATTCATACAACTGCCTTCTTTCATTTTCTGTCAATCAAATCCACTCACAAAGCTTTGGTTGACCCAAGGCCATAACAGAAGACACTTGCTCAAGATGCCATGAAGTGGAATTGAACCTGAAAAAATTGATATGCGTAATGAAAGAATTGAGTTTGAAACTTTTATGTCTTTCCAACACCATGGAGAGTGTGTATTCTATTTATATAAATATAAATTCTACTTTGTCTTCTCATTAATTAAGTGCATATGCAGGTGAGTGGGGGGGGGGGGGGAAGCATTTCCTCGATATATCTGGGTGGTGGGGTGGAGAACTGGTGTTCGTCACTTTGAGAACTATAGCATGAGAGGATGTGACTCACGGATGAGTTGATACAAGATTGAATGTATTGAGAAAATATACTTTAGTCTCGACCTGTCCAACTCATATCAGTGCAGGGAAAATGGATCTCAAAATAGTAATGGTGGTGGTGGAGGTGATGGCAATGGTGGTGGTGGTGGTGGTGGTGGTTGTGTTGCTGTTTATGATATGCACAAATACAGAAAATTAAAAAAAAAAACCCAGTGGTGAAACTTTTTACAGGTGGTGCCTTCTGAACAGCTATCATTAACACACCTACTCTCACTCTCTCTCTCTCTTACACACACACACAATTACACATATTTGTTAGTATGTAATTTACAACAGTTTCCTCATGTTTACTCAGTACAGGCAAGGCCTGTATAGACATACTCAAGTACTTTACAAATATTTATATCCATTAGCCCAAACAGACAATGTATTCTGTACTTCATCTTAAATAGATCTTTCATACATTTGAAAGAAGATATCTGCAAAGCATCTTTAACCTATGATACTTGATAAACATCACGTAGGTTTAGAGACAGTATTTACAATTAGCAAACACTAAGTTTTAGTTAAATATGCAATCCAATTATTTTTTACATAGTATATCATCAGCTAAGATAGTCATTCAAATCATTTGTGTATTGTTTAATACTTCTAGAAGCAATTTCAACAATAAATAATTAACACTGGATTTATAATCAGCAACAATAAAGATAAGGTTTTAAATCATCTGAAAACATTTGTTTTGAGCAACTTTATTTCATGCTGTTAATTTACAGATACAAATCATCTTTTGTCAAACAATGAATTGTTGGTTAATTTAGTTATTTTTGCAGTCAACTCCGATTTTGCCTGTCTGAATTCCTTTCATAAAAATAATATGTATTAATAGCTTTTTTTACTAACAACATAGAAATTTTTTTTTTTCTTGTTAAGTCAAACACAAAGAAATCTACTCATCAAAAAATTGATTTTTTCCCCAGTTTTTCACAATCCAGAAATACATTTAACATAACAGACTATTTACACTCTACAGACTGATGTAAAACATACCTGGATTATTCTGGAACAAAATGGAGAATTTGTATAAATAATATGATCTTAAAATAAATGTGCTTTATTGCATTTAGTAAAAGAAAAAGAAAAAAGAATTTTGTTTTACCAAAAATACTACAAAACTTATTATAACATATGATTCTCAATAATTTCATTCAGCTTTTCTTTTCTTTTTCAATCAAAAGCCAAAACAGTAAAAATATTTTTGAAGAAACCAAATTTTTATCTCATAGTGAGCTTCAGTAACTTATGTACAAAACCTCAAATAAATACCAACTACTTCTAAGTTAATACAGACTCGTTCATGTCCACAAACAACATTTGATGAATAATTACATTAATTTACAGAATATATATACACAGTTGTTTCCATTTGAAATGCTCAAGTTCTGAAAATATAAAAATCTTGATCTGTAGAAGCATGAATAAAAGGATTTATTGCAAAATTTTATGAAGGAAATATTGAACTTTGTACATGTGTTTAGTAAACATCAGTTATGAAAGATGTTTAAGAGATGGATTCACAAAACCTTTGGTAGAGATGGTAAAGGTTTTGCATAAGCAGTGAAACTGTTCTTCATAGGTAAATTCCATGGCTGTGATGATATGCTAGGTGTATCATTCTTTTCTCGTGAAGATTTTAAATCAATAACGTCATTGCTTGAGTTTTTCTGACCAAAATTTGATGATTGGGAGGGAGTACCGATAAATATATTAATACCTTTAGGTCTATGAAATTTCTGCAGGAAAGATTTCCTATCTTTGTTTTGGAACTGCTCAGCTTTGGAGGAAATATGACCTGAAGAGCATAAATAGAAAACATGTGATAAGACTGAATGCGATAGTAACAAATAAATTTATGCAATTGAATCATTATAAATAAATAGAAATGTCTGCTATTGTTTCATTTCCCATTAACAAATGACAAGTTGATCACATTATTTTTCAAATATACAGACAAAAGTATACTTGGACCGATTTATAAACAGTTATAACAACTGTTTCACATGTCTATTATCTTTTATCTTGTACTTGTTTCAGTCATTAAACTGTGGCCATGCTGGAGCACTGCCTTGAAGAATTTTTAGTTGAATGAATCAACTCCAGTACTAATTTTTTTCTTATTGGTCTCACTTACTGGTCTTCTATTGGTCTCTTTTGCTGAACTGCTAAGTTATGGGGATGTAAGTACACCAACACACGTCAAGCAGTGGTGGGAGACAAACTCAGACTCAAAGACACACACATGCATGCAAGTGCACACACACACACCACACACACACACACACATATGTGTGTATATATATATATATATATATATATACATACATACACCCCCTAACACTCACATGTATATATGTATACAATAGGCTTCTTTCACTTTTCATCTACCAAATCCACTTACTGTCTGCTTGGCTTGAGGCTGTAGTGGAAAACACTTGCCCTAGGCGCTACACAATGGGACTGAACCCAGAACCATGTTGTTGGACAGCATGCGTCTTACCATATAGCTGTGCCTGTGCATAGTTTTAAATGTGTATTGTCATATATTTATGATACTTGTGTGTATGTGCATATATATTTCTCTCTCTCTTTATATATATGCATATATACAATAATAATAATAATATTAGGGACAAAATCCAAAGTTCATGAAACTTGGTTTTTTCCCTAAAACTATATATGCATATATACATGTACATGATGTTGATGATGATTATTATAATAATTATTATTATTGTCTTTGCACAGCTTCTAACACTGGAGATGTACTACAGTGTCAGCTGTTCACTACCAGTGAACTAAGGTAACACCTCTTATTTTTCGAGCACCTTCCAGAGTATTCGAGCGGTTCCAAGCAGTGCTGTTTTCTGCAAGTGCTCCACCCTTATTGCAGCCTCTATTTGTTCCACATAGTTCTCAAGATTTTTGCTCACTGTTCCCAGGGCTCTGACAATTATTGGTACTATTGCTACCTTTTTCATCGACCACAACTGCTTAACTTCCCAAGCTAACTTGTCATATCTCTCGACTTTTCTTTCTTCCTTATCGCATACCTTGTTGTTAGCTGGGCATTCTATAGCTATGATCCAGCATAGTTTGTTTTCTTTCTCAATTAAGGCTATGTCCGGCTTCCTATTCTCTATCTCATGGTTGAACTGAATCATAAAATCCCATAGGATCTTTGCATTTCTATTTTTGACGATGCCTTCAAGACTAACACACCACACTTTTTCAGTCCAAACTCCATTCTGATATCAGCACTGAAGGTATACACCGTATCAATGAGGGAATTGACTTGGGCTTCATCTTTGCCACAAAGTTTGAGGTCATCCATGAAAAACAAATGGTTGACTTTTTGTTGGCAGCTTTTGAATACATACCCAGCTTTTGCTTTCCTCAGAATCAGTGTTAGTGGTATCAAGCACAGTACAAATATCAGTGGGGACAGGTAATTATTATTATTATTATTATCATTATCATTATTATTACTGTTATTATTATCATCATTATTATTATCATCATTATTATCATCATTATTATTATCATCATCATCATCATCATCATTATTATTATTATTATTATTATTATTATTATTAAATTAGAATAAAAATGACTTGTTACAACTGGCCAGATTTTGCTGCTCATTTGAATTTATCAAATGAATGAAGACTTTCTTTCGGTTGATGGAATTTATATTTTTATAGTGGAAGGGATTACTGGAAAACAGTTTTTCTTAAAAGAAATTATTTATTATATTGAATGAGGTGGATAGTTGAATTCTGGTAAATTAGAGAACACTGAACAATGACTAAAATATATATTATACAATGAGCATAACATGTAGATCACACGAGAGGAACAAGTTTTAACATGGTGTATTAGTTTAATGCTTAAAAAAGAAGAGAAAGAATTGTGATGTTTCAGATGCCATTCCTTCATCAGAAAAATACAAAAGAAAAGGTGGTAGAAAAGTAAAAAGAATGAGGAAAGGTGGTTGGGGAGGAAAAAAGGAGGAAGGGGTTAGAAGAGAGGAAGAGGTGGGATGGCACAGAGAAAAAGAAATTAAATTATTTAGGAGACTGTAGATGAAAATATATGATTGAAGGGGTGTGAGTAAGGAAGGAAGATAAAGAGAATAGGTAATGACTTGTGTCTTTGGAAAAAGAAGTAAAAGGGCACAGAAATATATTTCAATTGTAATGAAGGGAAAAATAAAAATATATAAAATTTCAAAAATAAAGTAAATAATATTAATTTAGTAATATACTGCTATAATTAGGGGTTTATAAATTAGTAATACTGATGAACAAAACAGATGAAAAAAATATATCTACATTATTCTTTTACTATTTTGCTTATTGTGTCATTTGACTGTGGCCATGCTGGAGTACTGCATTGAAGGGTTTTAGTTGAAAAAAATTGACCTCAGGACTTATTTTTCAAGCCTAGTACTTATTCTATCAATTTCTTTTGCTGACCTGCTAAGTTACAGAGAAGTAGACACATCAACACTAGTTGTCAAGCAGTGATAGAGAGGGACAAACACAGATACAAAGACACACCCACATATATATATATATATATATATATATATATATATATATATACAACAGGTTTCTTTCAGTTTCTGTCCACCAAATCCACTCATAAGTCTTTCGTTGGCCTGACGCTATAGTAGAAGACACTTCCTCAAGGTGCCACACAGTGGGACTGAACCCAGAACCATGTGGTTGGGAAACAAGCTTCTTACCACATAGCCATGTCTATGCCTAAATTATGTCCACATTTTTAGAAGGAATAGAGGCTGAAAAATTTTTTTACACAAGTATTGGAAGAACAAATTGCTGACACACACCAGGAGAGTAGTATTGGAGAAGCTGTGTATAAAAGAAGAAGGGGGGGGGGACAAAGAAAAGCAGATTAAGAAGATGAGGGAGGGAAAGAGAAGGAGGAAGAAGAAGAAGAGAAATGGGTAGGCACATTGGAGGTGTTGTTGTTATTGGTGGTGGTGGTGGTGGTGGTGGTAGTAGTAGTAGTAGAGATGGAAGAAGAAGATGAGGAGGGGGTGGAGGTATCTCAGTGGAGAGAGTAGTAGTAGAAGGCAGAGTAGGTAGAAGTGTAAGGAAGGAGTAGGAGAGTAAGAATGGGAGGAGGGGAGGATTATTCTGAAGAATGGTGGAAAGGCTAAAGGAAATTGATAGGAGTAAAAATTAAGACAAAAGTATCTTGCTGTTTGTTTAGGACAGGAAGGGCCTATTTGATTGATCGAGACAACTTTACTGGAATTTGAATTTTTGAATGTTGATGTCCTATGGCATCATCAGACAGATTTTAATTTTTGTCTATGACTTATGTATACACTTTCGATTTTTTGATTTTCTTCAGTTCTTAAACTTGCAGCTATGCTCAGGAACCACCTTGAGAGTTTCAATCAATCAATTTAAACCCTGTACTTATTTAAAAGTCTGTTATTATTCTACTGGTCTCTTTTTTTGTTGAGTTGCTAAGTTATGAGAGCACAACGAACTAACATAGGTTGACAAATAAAATGTCACACACATAAACATCACACTGGCACTCCATCTGTTATGATGATGAGGGTTCCGGTTTATCCGATCGATGGAATAACCTGCACGTGGAATTAATGTGCAAGTGGCTGAGCACCCCACAGACACATGTTCCCTTTAGTATAGTTCTCAGGGATGTTCAGTATAGCACAGAATGTAGCAAGGCTGACCCTTTGAAATACAGGTGCTACTCATTTTTGCCAGCCAAGTGGACTGGAGCAACATGAAATAAAGTGTCTTGCTCAAGGATACAACATACCACCAGGTATTGAACTCATGTCCTTAAAATCATGAGCTAAATACCCTAATCACTAACCGACCACATGCCATACACACACACACACACACTTTTGTATATGTTTGTGTATATGTATGTATACACATAAACAGATGGGCTTCCACACAGATCCCATCAAACAAAACCTTCACAAAATATTGGTCAGATCAGGACTATAATTGCCCCAGGTGCAGAGCAGTGAGGCTGAACCTGAAACCACATGCTTCTAAAACAGGTTTCTTAACGTCACATGCATTGTGTTTATTTTAACAGTTTTTCTGTTTTTAATGAATACTACTTATTAATCTCCACTTTTGTGAGGAATTCCACAGAATATTGAAGTATTGCCTACAAGCATTCACCTATTTAAATTTCTTTTATGTTGTACGGTGTAGTGCATTGCAATTGCCCCTTGTTGTTAGTACACAATGAGCCATAGAACAATAGAGACACAAATAAAATGCAATACGCCAGACCCATTACAATACATAAGTCACACATAAATTACAACCTATAGTATTGATGAACACATTATCTAAAACCCCATAAAACACAGCACACTAAATACATGAGCCAAGCTATAGAAGCACAGGAATAATATACTACAAAAGCACAAATATTTGAGAACTTCCTTATCAGTGCCATCTTATCAGTAACAAACTATGAGCTTCTATGCATGCTAACAAGCCACTAATGACTGATGTGATCACTAAATTTGATTGCAAACATGGAAGTTGTAGTCATCTTGACTACTGTTATATTTACTGTATAAAGGTACTTTTGTTTTTATCTATGGTAATTATAATCCCCTGAGCAAAGCAGTGCTCTGGTGTCTATAATATACAAGGGTGTGCTGTAAAGTTCCTGGCTTTGGATAAAAAAAAATACATGAAGATCAGTTAATTGTAATTTTATTCAACATATTCCCCTCTCAGATTCACACACTTATTGCAGTGGTCCTTCAGTTTTTTTTTATAAGCCCAACCCTGTAAAAGAACTTAGAAGGTTGGGCTTCCAGCCAGGCCTTTCACAATACCCTTAAAAACAGGAACTTTTCAGTATCCCCTTGTATATTTATTGACAGTGGGTCACAGCATACATAAACTAGCATTGGGCCACAAGAAGCTGTGGTGCCCTGGTTGACTTTCTTGTGTTCATATGTGTTAGCATGGCACAGCATTTACTAGCTTATACAATAACAGTGTGCAACAAGGAGCAAATATAATCTGTTACAACATGCTGCATAAAATAAAAGTAAAAGGAAAGACATTAGTTGACAACACAGTTGGCTATAGACTTGGATAGATAAAAGTTTTTGTAAAATATATTTCATGTAGTACAAACATTATCTTCTTTAGAACAATACATTGTGTACAATGGCTAGATGTGTTTAAGATATCAAAAAATGACAGCCTACTCTGAGTTTCTTCCAAGACTTTGCCATTTGTATTATTTTTGAGAGTCATGAAAAATACAAACTAGGGTGAAAATGACAGTAGACTGTTAACTTTTGGTATAATAAGCATGCATTCACACACACACACAAGCAAACACACACACACACAAACACATTCATATCTCTTTCTTCCTCTTTCTCTCCATATATATATATAAAATCTAAGATTCCATAAGTCAGCAAAATATGCACTTATAAATATGTCAATAGATACATAGGCAGAGGCATGGTTGTGTGGTAAGAAGTTTACTTCCCAACCACATGATTCCTGGTTCAGTCTCACTGCATGGCATCTTGGGCAAGTGTCTTCTACTGTAGCCTTAGGCCAACCAAAGCCTTGTGAGTGGATTTGGCAGAGGAAACTGAAAGAAACCTATTGTGTGGCATTAGGAATGGCATCCAGCTGTAGAAACTCTGCCAAATCAGATTGGAGCCTGGTGTAGCCATCTGGTTCATCAGTCTTCAATCAAATCGTCCAACCCATGCTAGCATGGAAAGAGGACGTTAAACGATGATGATGATGATGATTTATGTGTGTGTCGTTGTGTCTGTGTTTATCCCCCCACCGTCACTTGACAACTGATGTTGGTGTGTTTATTTTCCTGAAACTTAGCAGTTCGGCAAAAGAAACTGATAGAATAAGTACTTGGCTTACAAAGAATAAGTCCTGGGGTCGATTTCTTCGACTAAAGGTGGTGCTGCAGCATGGTCACAGTCAAATGACTGAAATATGTAGAAGAGTATAAAAGAATATATTGATCAAAGTATTCAGAGTTGTGGATCCACATCAGCCAATCTTATCAATCAGCTTTGCTAGCTTATTTAATATCCAGTGTGAATTGGCTGAAATGAATTTGTAATACTGTATACATTGTTTAATATATATATATCATGCAAGAAGCACGTATACCAGTTCCACATAGGAAAGTACCCATCTGGGGCCATGTAAAAAGTCCTTGTGTCAGTGCCAGGTATAAAGTACCTGTGCTGGTGCCACATATAAAGCACCCATGTTGTGCCACCTTTGCTGGTATCACATAAAAAACCCAGCAAGTGCCTGGCATTAGAAAGGGTATCCAGCCATAAAAACCATGCCAAAACTGACGATTGAAGCCTGGGCAACTCTCTGGCTGGCCAGCTCCTGTCAAACTGGCCAACTTATGTGTGCATGGAAAATAGATGTTAGATGATGATGATAACAATGATAATGATGATAGGTATATATATACAGAGAGAGAGAGAGAGATACACCATATGTATATTTATGATAATTACATACATAGAAATTTTCATACTGGTAATACTGTCATCATCATCAACATCACAATCAACCCAAATGAGTACCATCAATATCATAATTATGCAATACATTTTAATGTGTCTGTTTTTCTGTGAAATATAGACTAAACACATCACTAAACATGTCTGTCTCCCAGTTGTTGCTATACTTGAGAATTCTTTTAATTTTCCATATGTATGAGAGTACATTTCATGCCTTTCATAGCAGACCAACACTGTTACTACTATTGATTATTAAATTTCTCAAACCAACTATCAATGTCATATATCCATTCCACTTGATTGTTCTTTCCAGCAAATAAAACCTTACATTTATGATTCAGAGCAGCTTCATTTCAGTAAAATCTCAGGCTCAAATTACACACAAATACTATATATTATATTAAATATCCTCTCAGCACTTTCTTTTATTTTTTATTTTTCGCAGTTTTTAAAACACACTCATCAATGTCATTATATAAATTTCTGAAATATAGATACAAATTCTGACTTAATTTAACTGCATTTTGAGAAAGAATTGCAAAGTTCTTGAAATTTCATACAGGGTAGTGTAGTGTAGATTTAAATTATTATTGTAATACAGGAGAATCTTGTTTAATTACTGCTCCATTACAAAATATGAACTTGTTATCTGTCTTATAATGTATCAGGAAGTTGAACATTGTCTTTAAGATTTTCATATTACTTTCAATATCTCTGATCTGTTTTTCTTATGAATGAAATTTACCTCTGTATTAAGAAGTTTTGCTTACTAATAATGTTAATAATGATTGCACCAGGCACTCAAATTTTTTTTCCAAAACCAGGTGAAGGTCACTCTCCTCCACTGTTCTTTTGGCCGAAACACCTGGGAGACAATTGGCAAGGACTGCCCAAAATGGTGACATGTCATCATCAAGGGAATGGGCCAAATGGAAAAAAACAGACGTCTAGAGGCAGAGATCAGATGTCAAAGTGAGTAACTTGCAATTCTTTGTCCCCCACCAAACCTCCCTTGCGCTAAATGCCCTTGGCTCCTCTATATCACTCTTGACTTGAACAGCCACCTCAGGTACTGACACCTTTTGCACCCTTCAGAATAAAAAGGCTCAATCACTCACTACAGATTAACTACTTGACAAAAGCAATGATGGATGCTGTTTTGAGTTCAGTCTTACCATACATCAACTTAGCAAGTATTTTCTGCCATAGCATTCAGTAAGCTAAAGTATTATGTGTGAAACTTAGTTCATAAAAACTGAGAAAGGCTATCGGAGAAGATCTTCCTATTTCTGTCTGGTTGACTTAGACATCTAGTTTAACACAAATATTTAGCCCTTGGAGGTTATTTAGCAAACAATGTACATACTGTTGAAAACATATATACTAGCTGCCAATCTGAGGATTATTTATTCCCTTCCAGCCATCAGCTTTGAAGCCCTTAAAAGAGCCTGTGGACATAGACCTTCCCTACCCTTTTGATATAAACCTGCCTAAAACCACCCTGGTGCTACGATACAAAGTTCATGTTTTAAAGTGGATTAAATTAAAAACTTCCATCATCATTTCATGCTAAATTATGTTCCAAACAAGCTTAAGAATGATCAAAATATTTTACTAAATTCTTCATTATTTTAAAAGTTGAACTGAAACAAAGTATGTTTATCATTTGGCTGACTAGGCTTAAATAACCAGAAATTGGCTCATTCACAGTGTTTTCTACAAGTGGTCACAAGACCTGATCACGTGAAGGTATATACATCAATCGAGTCTTTCTGGTTTTATGCAGGCTATCAAATCCCATCACATAACAGACCAGCCTGGCACAGGAAAATTATGTTTGTTCACTGAAGCCTATCCACAAGCTTAAATAGAATGTTTTGCTCTTGTTTTTCTTCAGTGAGGTGGGAAGACATGATTGAGTTTGGATCAATGTGGACATTACACCTATAAACAGCGTGGATTTGAGAGACTCCAAAAACTCATGGCAAGTATTTCTGTTCTTGTTCTGCTCAGCACACATCACCAAGTTCCAACTAAATGAGAAAAAATGTGTATATTTTCTTCTAACAGTATCATTCGAGATGTACCAACATTTGCTGTACTGATTCACTTAGCGGTCAACTAAAATGTAGCAGCTAATTGCAACTCATTTTCTTGTATTTCTTTCCATTGTTTATACATGACTCATTAGAACCAAGAACTTGTAACTATACCAGGGCCAGAGCTACGCTAACTACGCTGCTAAAGTTGCATGGTATTTTGATATCAATTTTTCTCTTTAATAAGACCGTGCCAAAGTCTTTTACTTTTCTTATAGCAGAACACCAGCATTTATTAGTGATATCGCCCTGAGTTAGTGATATCTTCCTGGTATAGGCCACAACAGAATTTATCATTTTCTGCTTTCTGAATGGTGAAAATGTGCTTGCTATTGTTAAGTATAATAAATATGTCTAGTTCTGATTTTGATGTTGTCAAAGAAGTAATGTACAATTGAAGAAACTTGCTACATCTAACAAAGGAACATCTTTCTATGTACTCATTTGACTTGCTAGAATTTACAGTCAAATATTCTTCAAATCATATTCTGGCATCTAAAAAAAGGAAAGGATGCATTAGACAATCTAGTGTTTTATATATATATATATATATATATATATATATATATATATGCAACAAGTTAAAAATAATGGTCATTGCATATTTTTCCTTTATTGGAGCAAGTTTGACTTACAGTTATTTCCAGTGGTTATTATAGATATATTACTGATGCGTTTACTCAATTGGTCTACTGATCAATTGAGGAAAATTGAACAACCTAAGAAAATGAATGCTACTTTCATCAGAATCAGTTCTAGTTATAGCAAGCAGAATTATATATATATATACATGCATATATTTATATGTATACGTGTAGTAGTGTGTGTGTGTGTAGGAAAAAAACGTGATAGCCATGGCTGGAATGCATCTGAATATAGTTCTACCCAAACAGGGCTGACTGGGGGGAGGTAAACATCAACTTACTACACCCATCAAGGCAGGGGAGGGGCCTTTATGTAATCACGTGGCTTTCAATATACAGCTAAATATATCTCATACATATCACATTTTGCAATCCTAAAATTCAACCGATATAGAGAGCAATGTAATTCCACAATATCACACAGATGAGATGGTCATGTGTGGATTGAGATCAATAAGAAACAGAGTCAAAAACTGGTGTCTATATAATTGTCTTGTATGTACACTTGAAAGCAGTGTCATGAATAGTATTGCTACAACCTAGTAACTAACACCAGTAACAGGAACAAAAAAAAAAAAGAAGACTTAAGAGGATTTATTAGACATCAAATTAAATAAATAAACCAAGTGTACATTTTAAATTTGTGAAGTTTCTCAGTGTTTTGAATCAATGACCATGAAAATTTGGAGGTTAGTTTGGTGTTAAAGAATATATTTTTTTAAAGAGTAGAGATCGAAGTTCTTCAGCACGAGATGTATTTGCTTTTATTGAGTTCATCAAACATCACAAAACATTATATTTGCTTGATCTAGGTTAAAAGGTATATGTGTGTATATATATATATGTGTGTGTGTGTACATAGATAGATAGATGTATATACATAAGTATGTATGTATGTATGTATGTGAAGGCGCATGGCTTGGTGATTAGGGCATTCGGCTCACGATTGTAAAGTCGTGAGTTCAATTCCTGGCGACACGTTGTGTCCTTCAGCAAGACACTTTACTTCACGTTGCTCTAGTCCACTCAGCTGGCAAAAATGAGTAGTACCTGTATTTCAAAGGGCCGGCCTTGTCACGCTATGTGTTACGCTGAGTCTCCCTGAGAACTACGTTGGGGGTACACGTGTCTGTGGATTGCTCAGTCATTTGCATGTTAATTTCACATGCAAGCTCTTCCATTGATCGTATCAGCTGGGACCCTCGTCGTAACTAACGGAGTGCTCCTATGTATATCTATATCTATCTTACCTATCTCTCTTGCTCTCTCTTTCTGTCCACACACACACATATATATATGTATATAAATAAGTAAAAATTGATGGACAGGTGTCAATCCATTACAGCCATTTCTATTCGTTTTATTCTGATCTAACCAGGTGACTCAACTTACTCAACTGAAGATAACAATGACAACAGCAATGATGCTGGTGATAGTGGGGGTGGTGTGTGTATGGTGAAGATATTAATAATTATGGTTTCTAATATTGGCTCAAGACCAGCAGTTTTGAGGGTTGAGGGAAATTGATTAGATATACCCTAGTATTTGAAGGTGGCGAACTGGCAGAAACGTTAGCACGCCGGGCGAAATGCTTAGCAGTATTTCGTTTGCCACTGCGTTCTGAGTTCAAATTCCGCCAAGGTCGACTTTGCCTTTCGTCCTTTCGGGGTCGATAAATTAAGTACCAGTTACGCACTGGGGTCGATATAATCGACTTAATCCATTTGTCTGTCCTTGTTTGTCCCCTCTGTGTGTAGCCCCTTATGGGCAGTAAAGAAATAGGTATTTCGTTTGCTGTTACGTTCTGAGTTCAAATTCTGCCAAGGTCGACTTTGCCTTTCATCCTTTCGGGGTCGATAAATTAAGTACCAGTTATGCACTGGAGTCGATGTAATTGACTTAATCCCTTTGTCTGTCCTTATTTATCCCCTCTATGTTTAGCTCCTTGTGGGCAATGAAGAAATAAGTATTTGACTGGTACTTATTTTATCCACCCTGAGTAGATGAAAGGCAAAATCAGCCTTAGCAAAACTTGATACCAAGGAAAAATGCCAATGGTGATAACTAAGATAACAAAGATAGAAAGAAACAAAAATATAAAACAAAACAATGGTGATCAAATAATAAGACTAATGTTTTAATATTGAACACATTCCTTTAGTTGTATATATGAGGAGTGATGAAAAGTTCCTGGCTTTGAGTAAAAGAAAATACAGGGGGATCAGTTAATTATGATTTTATTCAGCATATTCCCCTCTCAGATTTACACACTAATTGCAGGGGACCTTCAGTTTTTCTAAGCCCTGTAAAAGAACTAGGAAGATTGAGCTTTCAGCCAGGTCTTTCACGATACCCTTTAAGCCAGGAACTTTTCAACAGCCCCTCATATAGCCTTTTGTAATATCAAAGTGAAACAATCTAGCTATTCTACTCATTCCTATGTAACAGAAGGCTCGTGATTTCTTCAGGAAGTATATTTTTGTATACAGCAATATATGCAGAATTTGGAAATGCTATCAATAACTAAAAACAGAGGAGATTTTATATTACTTGAATAAGTTCCATCTATCCACACACAAACACAAATACAATGATGGAGTGGGAAGAATGACAAGCTAAGATTTAT
>NC_142941.1:38310939-38315939 GCF_046866305.1 Octopus bimaculoides | reverse complement strand
TTTTATTTATTTTACTTCATGTATTTATTTTATTTCGTTTACTTCTTATTATTGTATTTCTTTTGTTTTGCTTATTTTACTTTGCTTATATTATATTATTCTATTTGTTTTATTTTATTTTATTTTGTTTATTTTATATTACTTTGTTTTATTTTATTTTATTTTATTTTTGTGAACATTTTTAAGAAACTCAACTTGAACCATCTTCTGAATTAATTGGATGCAGCAATCAACATTCCAGGAAGAACTGAAGATTGTCAGTGTCATATAGCGATCTTTTCATAATATTGTGGATTCAATATATCATTTGTCTCAGTTATGAGCAAGGCTTGGTTCTGCTGCTTATCATATGTGCTTTGTGTGTGTGCGTGTGTTTGTGTGTGTGTGGGTGTGTGTGTGTGTGTGTGCGTGCGTGTGTGTTCATGCATAAAGAGAGACAGACATAAACAGACAGATAATGTGACAAACAGATAGATAGCTAGGTTGGTAATTAGATAGGTAGATAGGTAGTTAGATTATATAATACAAATAATATGTGAGTATATGCATTTGCTAGTTAGATATATAGATAGATTGATAGATACAAGCATACATAAATATATAAATGCATACACATACACAGGTGTGTACATGTATATACAGACAGACAAACGGGCTGACAGATATATATATATATATATATATATATAGATAGATAGATATAAACATGGTGAAAATTATGGGTGTGCAAAATGTGTAGTGGGATCAAGCCTGATTATACCGATCATGAGCTATGTCTCATGTAGCCCACTTCTTGAAGGACTTGAGAGACACAAACAATCTGGTGCTGGTCGCACACTGTAAATTATGTCTAATGTGCACTATAAAGTACTGTGCTCAGAGAAGTTGGACATCTTATGCAGCAGGTGCAAAAGAATAGTTAGTAGAAAGAATACACACAAAATAAACTCCTTCAAATCTCAGAAGGCTCACTAGGAGCAGCTGATAACTTTTATTACACAATCAACAATGAAGGCAGATGTACCAAAAGCATTGCAGTTGGAGGAAAGAACAGAGTGTAGAATATTCAGTTAGCCTTTACCTCTGCTGGCCACAAGGAGTTTCTCTCTCAAAGTAAAGAGCAGATTGTACCTTGCTTGCATACAAAGAGTAATGTTATTTGATAGGAAAACATATGAATATAGAGGATTTGTATGGGGTTAAAAAGAATAAAGTGTGTATGCTGCTGTGCTAGATGTGTAATATTTGTGTACAGGGGCAGGTTGAAATGTCGATTAATCGGGCACTGCCCAAGGGCCCGGAGCTATGAGGGGCCCAGACTCTACATGTTAACTCTGCTAAAACACACGTTCAAAGGGGCCTGGTAAATAGTTATGCCGAGGGCCCTTCATACTCTCAGCGTGCCACTGTTTGTGTGAGTAAATGAGGAGCATATATGAGGTGTGCAGAAAGAGGATAAATGAAGGAGCCGTGCTTATGTGCAAGAGAAAACACTGCACTGGTACAAGCAGGTGATATTCTTTTATTCTTTTACCTGTTTTAGTCATCTGACTGCCACCATACTGGAGCACCACCTCGAAGGGCTTTAGTCGAACAAATCGACCCCAGGACTTATTTTTAAACCCTAGTACTTATTCTATCGGTTTTTTTATTTTTTGCTGAACTGCTAAGCTATAGGGACGTAAACACACCAACACCAGTTGTCAAGTGGTGATGGGAAGACAAATACACACACACATAGATATATACATATCTATTTACATACAACGGGCTTCTTTCAGTTCTTGTCTACCAAATTCACTCACAAGGTTTTGGTCTATCCGGGGCTACAGTAGAAGATACTTGCCCAAGGTGCCACACAGTGGGACTGAACCCAGAATCATGTGGTTGGGATGCAAGTTTCTTACGACACAGCCATGCCTTGTGTAAAGAAGTGTGGAGCACTCAAAGTAGGTGGAACTTGTTGAAGGAAATTTTGCAATACATGGACAGAATTGGAAATGATAATGGACCACACTGATGGACAAGATGCAATGCTGAAGAAGACCCAACCATTTATATGATCATAGTGAAATCTTTTTTTCTCTCTTTTTTTTTTTTTCTTGGTAGAAGGGACAGAAATTAGGACGTGTGTTTACATTTGGCTCTTTTACTCATTGACTCTCACACATCTCCAACTGTATCCTCAATGACTTCTCATCTCTTTTATTTTACCAACTGACGGATCTGGCCACATTCTGTTACCTCCATCACCATTTGTGACACTTTCCTTTCTCTTCCATTTCCATTATGATGTTTATGTTATGATGGATTCCATCAAAGCTGCTAATATCTGATACACCAACAAGTACCAATCTGTACTGCTAATCATCAATCTCTCAGAGATGGCTTATTACTGATACTCATCACTATCTCTTATCATTGCCAAGGCCATCTCTGCTATCCAACCAGTCTTTACAGTTATCAGTTAAACGTCTGTTTTCTTACAAGCAACCATTACTTTTCTGTACTAGCTGTCGCTTCCTACCACGTTTTCATTGAAATCTAGTAATCATCTTTCTGACTATTCATTACTCACTCAGTCGCCAACAAGTATACAGCTGCTATGATTGCTTCTCCTACAATACCCTTTACCGTTACTGTAATTTCCAAAGGTGCATGACTCAGTGGTTAGAGCATCAGGCTCAATCATGAGGTAGTGAGTTCGATTCCAGGAACTGGGCTGTTTGTTGTGTTCTTAAGCAAGACACTTCATTCCACTTTGCTCTTGTTCACTCAACTGTAGAAATGAGTTTTGGCAACACTGGTTCCAAGATGTATCAGCCTTTGCTTTTCCCTTGGATAACATCGATGGCATGAAGAGAGGAGGCTGGTATGCATGGGTGACTGCTGGTCTTCCATGAACAACCTTACCCAGACTTATCAGCCTGAGACTTGCCAAAGACATTGCACAGTGCAGTGGGGCTACAGTGTGAAAAAATGAACCTGCTGAACCATACAGCCACTGTATATCTACATTCCATAATAAATTAATTCTAACAAATTTAAGTTTCTTCATCTCCTCATGTTTCTTGACCAGAATTAATCATTAACTAAATATTTCTTACCTCTTCCTGTAGATGTAAGTTTATTTGGTTAACATTACTTAACTCACTACATTTAGTATTATTAGCATTGGCTAAGGTGGTGAGCTGGCAGAATCATTACTGCACCAAGCAAAATCCTTAAAGGTATTCTGTTCATCTTTATGATCTGAGGTCAAATACCACCAAGGTCAATTTTGCCTGTCATCCTTTTAGAGTCGATAAAATAAGTACCAGCTGAGTAATGGGGTTAATGTAATTAACCAAAATTGCTGGCCCTGTGCCAAAATTTGAAACCATTATTAGCACTGACTTCACTATATATTTTTTGTGCAGATGGAGTCTATAGGTATTTTGCCCAGTAGTCATTCTATTTACTCTGCTGACTGATTGCTTTACATCTAATCTAATTTGTTTCTCATCTATCCAGCATCATTTGACTTCCACTACACAATTACACAGACCTAATAATTCTTCCTGTCATCTTACCATTTCCATCTTGTTGGTTCTCCAACAATAAATGACATTTGCTTCCTTCTAATAGCTTTTGTCAACTAACTCCATTATCTAAATCTCTGTAAGTTCTTTCTTTAAAAAATCAAACTGTTTCAACGTAGACTTCTTGTTTTTGCTAAATCCTATGTATATTTCCTGGTTACAAGTATTCTATGTGATCAACTTACATACTAAGAACTACAGTATTCCTTGGACCACACTATCTACAGTTAATTTCACTGCTATGTCTATTTCATTTATTCCTGAATCATCAAGGCTTTTTTTTCACTTGCTAGGCCTGGAGTAAGAGGTAAGACCCATGATATTTGCAAACCCTCTGTGAAGAGTGAGATTCATACTGTTAATGTCCTCTTGAATTATTGCAATTCAACACCTGCAAGAAAAACAGGAACACATTGGGTATTCCAGAAGGCCAATATTCTGGAAACAAGGAACTGGATATGGTGGCTAGTGTTGAGCATGGTGGGAGTTGTGATAGAAGGAAGGGAAGTGAGTGAGTTAGGAATACCTGAGTGAAGGAGACAGACCACAGGAGACAAAGGTCATTATAGCAGCAATAGAAAAAGTAGAAAGAGGACACAACATGCCTATGGCCCATGTCTGTGAATGTTTTTTTTGCCATGAGTAACTTTTTTCCATATGCTATCTATGATGTATCTGTGTACAGTAAAAGTGATCACTGTCCCAGATATAAAACATATATTTCTATGGTTCACCTGTTGTCCTCACCTGATCTTTGTAGAATGTCAATAATTGTTAAGTGGAGAAATCTCTTCTGGGTATGAAAAGAAAGGCTAGTTGTTGATCATTGGGATCTGGTCCTAGCTATGTTAATCTCTGAAAATAGTGATAATAGCAACAACACCAGCAGTGACATTTGTACAGGGTCAGGCACTTTAAAATCATTCATATAGTGGCTGCGTTAAAACTAATTTTACCTCATTTGTAATACAAGCAGAATTCCAGGTAAAGAAGTACTTGGAAGAACTTTATAAAAGCAGAAAATGTCTCCTTTATCACAAGAGCAAGAAGGAGTGAGAGAGAGAGAGAGAGAGAGAGAGAGAGAGAGAGAGAGAGAGAGAGAGAGAGCGAAGAAAAAATTATGCATCTGTTTTAGAAAGGAGCATGCAGAATTAGAATTGCTGTTGAAACAACAATTACTTAATGCACTTCTGGATATCTTTTGGAAAATCCACTCAACTGAAAGCAGTAAAAGTCATGTTACATGTCAAAAGCCTCACTAAAGAGCAGAGATATTCAAGACCTCAGCAGAGCTTGTAACTCTCTAACATTTGACTTGCCTTATCACTTCAAAGGCTTATAAAGGCCCTTAATACATGAATATCAACAACAAAGACAATTTGTTGCAATGATAGCACACATAGCACACAATGCAAGGAG
>NC_142941.1:38298439-38303439 GCF_046866305.1 Octopus bimaculoides | reverse complement strand
TCTGATAGAACCATCATTTTCTGATTGAATCAACTGCTTCTGTCAGTCTCGTAGCAGAATCCTCTCTCTCCACCTTCTCTTTCCCTCTCTTTCTCTCTCTCTCACTCTTTCTATCTGTCTGTCTGTCTCTCCCCACTCTCTCCCTCTCTCTCTCTATATATATACATCTATCTATCTTTCTATATATCTATCTTCTATCTTAAAAGGACTCCCATTCTGCTGTTATTAATTCTATTAACAGTAATTTCCCTTGTCAACTGAATATCCATTCTAGTCGAAAATTAGAAACTTGGCCTCTACTTCCTCAGAGGTCCCTGCAGCCTTTTAAGTACCACAGGCAACATTTTTTTCCCCTCTTGTTGTTGCTTCCCTTCCTCAGAATATGGCATGAATGCAGGCAAAACAGCCAGAAATATAATTTAACAATGTTGTTTATGTTTCCACATGTGACCATGTGTACGTGAGTATACATGCACACGCGCACACACGTGTTCATATACACAGTATACACTCACACACATATATATATACACATGCATATATGTGTGTGTACGTGTATATATATATATATATATATATATGTGTGCGTGTGTGTGTGTGTGTGCATGCATGTCAATATGTATATGTATGTGCATTTATACACACATTCAAACATTAACATAAATATACATACATACATACATATATATATGTGTGTATATATGTATGAATGTATGTATTTATAGATATATCTGATCCTGCCATTAGTCACACACACACACACATGTGTGTGTATATATATATGTATATATATATATATATAGAGAGAGAGGGGTGGTGGAGGTGAGAGGGAGATCGTGATTGTGTGATTAAGAAATCTGATTTGGAATCACATGGATTAAATTCATTCCCATTTCGTGACTCTGGCAGCTGATGTCTTTTACTTTAGCCATGGGCTGACCAATGCTTTGTGAGTGAAGTGGCTAACAGAAACTGCAAGAAACCTATTGTATTTGCTTGTGTGCATATCTGTATGCGTGCATGAGTTTGTGTGTTCATGAAGGCACGCGTGTGTGTGTGTATGTGAGTGTGTATGCATGTGTGTGTGCATCTATGTCTTCTCCTCATTTTTATATTTGTACACTGATAAAAATACAAAGTCACTGTTCATAAAAACGGTATCATTAACTGAGAGTTTCATGTGAAAACATGCCAGACTATTAACCTGCTTTGTGTTTGAAGGAGCAGAGGTTAAGATTACTATGCTTGAAAACAGGTTAAGGTTGATGACATGAGAAGCATCCACCCATTGTAAACCTACCCTAACAAATTTCATTTGACAGAAGTAAGCATGCAAATGGGTACTTTGAACAATAATGATGATAATGATGAATACAAGGAGGATACACATGCATGTATAAATGTGTGTGTATATGTATGTATGTATGTATGTATGTATGTATGTATGTATGCATGCATGCATGCATGTTTTCTTCTAGTTTTAACTATTTGAGAATTTCTTGAAGGAAGGAGCTGATTTCTAAATGAGATACAAAGCTCCATCATTGGAATGTAAATAGCAAAAACAAATTCACATTTTAAACTTGAGAAAATTCTTGCATATATTTACTGGTCTGCTTCATCATTATCAACATTTAACATACGTTTTTCATGCTGGCATGAGTCAGACAGTTTGAAAGGAGCTGGCCAATTGAAGAGTTGTCCATGCTCCATGTCTGTTTTGGCATAGTTTCTATGGCTGGATTCTCTTCTTAATGCCAACCACTTTACAAAATGTACTGGATGCTTTTATGCAGCACTGGCATGTGTGCTTTTATGTGGCACTGGTTCATGTGCTTTTTAAGTGGCACCAGCACCCATGAGCCCAGACAACTGAGAATGCTCAGCTGAAGAGGGATGCAGAGATCATACCTGTATGCAAGGACAACCATAATTTTACTTAGCTTGATCTGTCTTCTGAAGCACAGTAAACTACCAAAAGCCTCAGTCCCCTGTCATCCTCTCAGTGAGGCCCAATGTCTGAAGATCCTTTCTCATCACATTGTCTCACGTTCCCTCCACAATTAGAGATTGTTCCAAATGTTCCTTCCACAATTAGAGAACGACTTACAGATTGTAAAGTGAAGGAAGTTATTAAAAATTGAAACCCATTAGGAACTTGTAGGACACCCTGTACATGATATACACCTGTATTTGTGAATGCTGTTCATATACATGCCATATATTTTAGTTTAAATTGTGCAAATTACCTCGGGTCACAAATACTCCTTTTTGTATATGTCTAACTCCCTTAGCCACAGGAGGTGGATTAAGATGATTGCTAATCTGATGATGCCTATTGAGGCAGAAACATGTGTTCAGAACTGTACTCTTAGCTCCAGACACCAAGTCTGTTCTTTTACCTTGATGGCCTGTCAAATATGGATGCTTTGATTCCTAAGATTATCTCCTTTCCTCTTGTGGAGTTGATCTTAATTGCCATTTGATACTTATGATACATATTCTCAAGGTGGAGATAATATTAATAAACCAGGGTTTTATGTTGTATGGCATTTGAAACACCTATATTTGTCTATGTTGTTCAAACTCATGTCCCTGCCATGCCACTCCAAATTATTTCTTTTTATTCATTTTTGTTTAAACTGAACGGATATAATTACACACATATTTATATATACTTACATATATACAAACATGCATATATATCCATGCTCATACACACATATGTAGTCAGAAAGAGATAGAGCATAGCAAAAAAAAAGCAGCTATACAAATATAATGTGTTATGCATTATTCATAACTTGTGAATTCACAACCACATGATTATTATTATTATTATTATTATCATTATTATTATTATTATTATTATTATTATCATTATTATTATTATTATTATCATTATTATTATCATTATTATCATTATTATTATTAGTATTATCATTATTATTATCATTATTATCATTATTATTATTATTATTATTATCATTATTATTATTATTATCATTATTATCATTATTATTATTATTATTATCATTATTATTATCATTATTATTATTATCATTATTATTATTATCATTATTATTATTATTATCATTATTATTATTATTATTATTATTATTATTATTATCATTATTATTATTATTATTATTATTATTATTATCATTATTATTATTATTATTATTATTATTATCATCATCATCATCATCTAGTGAGCTGACAGAACCATTAGTGCACTGGACAAAATGCTTAGTGGTAGTTTATCTGTCACTATTTTCTGAATTCAAATTCCACCGTGGTCGACTTTACCTTTCATCCTTTCAGGATCAAGAAAATAAGTACCAGTTGAACAATGGGGACGATGTAATTGATTCATCTCCTCCCCCAAAATTGTTGTCCTTGTGGAAAAATTTGAAATCATCATCATTATTATTATTATTATTATTATTATTATTGACTCTCACGGTATAAAGATATTCTTTTGTAAAACATATTATATCTCAAGCAAAATTTTTTTGGAGTACTTTTAAAAAGCACTTACAATTGCATAATAAAGGAGTTACTCTGTATCTGCAGGTGTAGACAGCTAAAGAAAAATAGGTTTGTTTCACAAACTTTTGAACTTTTATTAGCACGCACCACATTTTTACATCTACATGGTTCCCACACATGATTATGTCAAACAACAAAGCATTACAATGGCTAAACAAACAACACAAAATCAAAACACCCAATTAAAATATACAAGAAGAGAATGAACAGTATGATGATGGTAGACTTTCATAGTCTGAGAAAGATGATTCTGCAATTGCCTGCTTGACAACCTGCACAAATGATTATTTTTAGGGTGATCAAATGTTTGTGCCTCATATTAGCTCACTCACTCCATCAAATCGAAGTTGCCTGAGCAGGTGAATGGTGTACCACACAACAGGTGTTGAAGTGGTTGCAGAGCAATGTAAGTGAACTGTTTTGCACAAGAACACAACAAACTACCTGGTCCAGAAATTGAAACCACAATCTCATGATCATGAATGCAACACTCTAACTATTCAGCCATGCACCCTCACATTGGCAGTATAGTGAACATTTTAAAAAGGAAAATATCTCAAATACTCAAGTAAGTTACTTTAAAGATAGCAAGCATAACAACAGCAACAACAACACCGATGGCAACTATGACACGAAGTTAAATATTGTGGCTTTGTTCGTTTCCTTCAACACTAAATGAACAGAGAGAATTTTTTAACTTTTCATTGTTACAAGAGAAAAAAATTGTTATTTGGAAAATTTTGCTAAAACCAACAATGCTTCTTATCTGCAGAAGCTAATCCAGGAATTGACAAAGACAAAGTTATATATCTCTACTTACACAAAGAAAGAAGCAGATTAAATTTCTCATCATTTCAAGAAGTACAGCAAGCCCTCCAAGATACATTAGGAAAAGGTATCTGGAAAACGTAAAAGCAGAGTTTTCTGTACTCATATAACTGAAAATACAACCAAAATACATGCTCAATTTGTCTGAATAAGTTCTAACTATACATTTGCACATCAATACAAGTATCAAAGAAACACAAAAATCACAACTAGAAACATTGCACATTATGTTAACTGATGACTAGTAGAGACTTTTGTGCCACAATGGTGAAGGTAGGTTTAATAAAAGCTGACTTGAGGTCAGGGAACATCAAAATGATCTTGAAAGTTTTAATGACTCCCAAAAGCCACAGACCAATTCCAGAACTGTGCCCAGTAGAAGACAGCACAGATAACAAAATTTGATACTGGTGATCTGCCAGTTATATTTGTTTCAGCAAAACAGACCTTAGAGCTGAATGGACCACAGAAGTACTTTTGTTGTTATTTTTTTTCTACTATAAACACAAGGCCTGATATTTTGAAGGAGGGGGCTAGTTTAATACATTGACCCCAGTTCTTGACTGATAGCTATTTTCTCAACCTTGAAAAGAGGAATAGCAAAGTCAAGTAAAATGAAATTT
>NC_142941.1:38285939-38295939 GCF_046866305.1 Octopus bimaculoides | reverse complement strand
GCAGCAAGCTGGCTGAATTGTTAGCATACAAGGCAAAATGCTTAGCAGTATTTTGTCTGTCTTTACATTTTGAGTTCAGATTCCAGGGTCGATGAAATAGGTACCAGTTGAGCACTGGAGTCAATGTAATCAATTAGCCCTCTCCCTCAAAATTTCAAGCCTTGTGCCAGCAGAAAAGATTATAATGACAATAATGATGATGATGACGATGATGATGATGATTTCATTTATTTGCTACAAGGACGAAAGATAAGGTGGACAATACAGGGACATTCATAAAGTGTGGAAGTTTACATATAATGAAATGATACAAAAAAAAGTAAGTATTCATGGTATACACTGAAAAAGAAGGGACATATGGATAACATACAAAGGTAAACAAAAACAAAATGGTGGGTAGGATGATAGAGATGTGAACCTCCTGATACAGGAAGGCCCCCTAGGGATAATCAAGGAACCCCACTGTCCAAGATTTCCCTGAAATCCTAGAAGCAAGTACTCTCTCCATTTCCTTCTCTCTGACTCACAGGTCTACACTCAGAGAGGTACTATCCACTCTTGCCATTTTTGCAACTTTCACTCACTGTTCAGTAAACTCACTCGAGAACAGCACTCCCTTCTCCACTCACAATTTCCTTTTCAAGTGAAACTTGAAGAAGTCAATGAGAGCTCTACTAAAGAGGAATGTATCTGTCTTTGTGCCTTTCAGCCTTGTCCACCAAACAACCTCTTTTGCCATAGCTTCCAGGCAAGGGTAAACTGCCTTGCCTGCCTGATTGAAGGAGGACAGCTGAGCAATCATCACTACACGCTCAGCCGACAGACGGATCCACCCCACATGTGACAGTGGTTATTCAACATAACCCCACAAGTCAGCAATGCCCAACTATAATAATAATAATAATAATAATAATAATAGGATGATAGAGATGTGAACCTCCTGATACAAGAAGGCTTCTAGGGATAATCGAGGAACTCCACTGTTCAAAGCCATCACCATTAGAAGAGGAATATTCCAAGGAGACACACCCTCTCCACTCCTTTTTCTGCTTGGCACTGACATCTTTATCTAACATGCTAAACAGAACTGGATGCAGATACAACTGTTATGGCAAAACAATCAGCCACCTCTTATACATGGATGACCTAAAACTGTACGCTACAAATGATAAACAGTTGGAAACATTAGTACAGACAGTACATGGATTTACCAAAGAAATAAATATGAAATTTGGTTGAGAAAAATGTGCCAAAGCAACCTTGAAAAGAGGAAAACTAGTTAAGAGTAGCAACATCACACTAGATAAAGCAAATGAGAATTAGACCAAAGCCAGACATACAAATATTTAAGAATCAATGAACTAGATACGATACAACACACACAAAATGAAAGAGAAAATTTAAAAAAAGAATACTATAGACGAGTTAGGTTAATACTGAAAACAGAGCGAAATGCGAAAAACAAGATAACAGGTATCAACACTTTAGCTGTCCCAGTTATAAGTTACAGCTACAATATCCTTAACTGGACACTAAATGAACTAATCACAATAGACAGGAAAACAAGAAAAATAATGACAGGATTTAGGATGCACCATCCAAAATCTGATATAGAAAGGTTATATATCTACAACATACAGAAGGTGCTAGAAAACTATTACAAAATAACCACCTTAGGACTGCAAAAATAACTACTTCAGAAGCAAGGAAAACTAATATGAATAGCCACAAAGCACGAACAAAACAAAAAACTGTTTTCAGTCTTTAAGGAAGCTAACAAATACAAACAAGAAGTCATACTACTTAACAACTATGAAGAAAAAGAAGAAACAACAAAAGCTGTAAAACAAATGAAATCCAAACTAAAACTAGAACAGCAATGGATCATGATAAAATGATGGCAAGAAAAGCCCTTTCATGGAAAATAATGGGCTAAACTAAATGCAAAAGAAACAGACAAAGCAAAATCCCAGCATTGGCTGAGAAGCTCAGGACTCAAAGCAGAGACTGAAGGATTTTTAATTGCAGCATAAGACCAAAGCCTCTCCACCAGAAATTACTGAAAACATATAATGAAAAGAAACATAACAAGTAACTGCAGAATATATGAAGAGGGACAAGAAACAACAAATCATATTATCTCTGGCTGCCAAATCCTGGCTAAGAAGAAATATATTCACAGGCACGACAAAGTGGGGACCTACATATACTGGAAGCTATGCCAACACTATGGAATAACAACAGAAAAACGATGGTATAGGCACACGCCAGAAAAGGTCACAGAAAATGTAAAAGCAACAATACTATGGGATATGCCAATACACACAGATAGAGAAATTAAGGCCAATAGGCCAGATATAGTTGTCAGAGATCATGAAGAAAAACAATGCTTTCTAACTGATGTATCAATACCAACAGATGACAACGTTTCTCTAAAAGAAATGGAGAAACTTTCAAAATACAAAGACCTGGGAATAGAGGTAACTCGAATGTGGAGTCTAAAAGCAGAAACAATTCCTATCATAATGGGCACATTAAGTATGATAACAAAATATTCAGACAAATACATATCAAAAACACCAGGACTTACAAATATATATAATATACAGAAAATAGCACTACTAGGCATTGCACACATCCTACGCAAAACACTTTCAATACAGTAACCATAAGCGCATCACAGTAAACCACAGAACATACCCAAGGCACACAGAGCTGCGCTCGATAGTGCAGTGAAAGCACATTATAAAAATAAGACTACTGAATAATAATAATAATAATAATAATAATAATAATAATAATAATAATAATTATTATTATTATTATTATTATTTGTTATTATTATTATTATCATTATTTGTTGTTATCATTATCATTATTATTATTATCATTATTATTATTATTATTATGATCAAGATGGTGAACTGGTGAAATCATTAATACATTGGACAAAATGCTTAATTGTATTTCTTCCAATACTTAACTTTCTGAGTTCAAATTCCACCAAGGTCAGCTTTGTCATTCAGTTCCAATAAGAGTCAGTACAATAAGAACATGATGATCGCTGAAAACAATCTAACTACATAACACCGCTGGCTTTGTAACAAACATCGAACACATCACCACCACCACCACCATCATCATCATTATTATTAATAAAAATATGAAATGGTAGTGAAGACATCAGAAAAATATACTACTGTGTTATGGTGTTAAATTTCAGTCCAAGTGTGTTCAGCATACATGAATTTGTCATGTTGAAAGTATATCAAATACCAGTAATACACTGGTATTCAATTTACTTGGTTTGGGCTAAACACCTCCCCCTCTTCAAATAATAGTTTATGCCTAACGAAAATTAAAAAAGGAAAGGAAAGAAAGGCGAGGAGAAAAAAATTTTAGTGTTTTTTTGCTGAAATTGCAAAAATTGTGATTCAAAATTAAAAAGAAATATAATGTATAGAATATAACAAAAAAAAGAAAAATTAAATTAAATAAAAAAGAAAACATATTTGTTGTCTGCTAGAAAAATGTTAAATAGAAATTTTAGTTTCCTCATCAGAAAACTATTTTTTGTTCATGCATCCACAAGAATGAATGCTTTCTGCATTTCCAATTAATTTTGTTTATTTTTTTACTATATATTTTTCTCCTGCCTTAATATATATATTTTTTTAATTATCTATGTTGTTTTTTTTCTGCTTCCTAGTTTGTATCAAAATAAATTACTTGCAAGATTGTACACATATAAAAATTCAATCTGAATACTTCGTGTTTAAACATCCACACAGAGGTCTTTAAATATATATATATATATATATATATATATATATATATATATATATATATATATGCATACATATATATATGATGATATATATATATATGTGTGCATACATATATATATGATGATATATATATATATATATATATATATATATATATATATATACATACATATACACGTAAATGTATATATATGCACATATATACACACCTGCATGCAGTTTTATATATTTATATATATGTGTACGTGTGTGTGTGTGTGTGTGCATGTGTATGTGTGTGTGCGTGTGTGTATGTGTGTGTAATCACACACACACACACATGAAAACAAACACAGACAGAAACGTTTCTCTGTGTGTGACTGAATATTCATGTGATTCATGTGTGCCTATTTGTGTATGTGTGTATGTATGTCTATTTGTCACTCTGTACATATTTGTGTTTTAAATATATGCATATGCCTGTGGATATCAGTGTGTTTATGTTTGTGAGCATATGTATGTACATTTGTGAATGTGTATTTGTATATGTGTTTATGTATGTGGATGGGCATACAGTTTTTTCCTCCTTGTTCTCACTATTTTGATAGAAAATGTGATTAGAAATGAAAATAAAACAATTATATTTAGTAGCAATTTGTTGCAGCCATAGGAACACGTTATGAATTAAAATGTTGTGATGAAGTGAGAGATATTTCTAACTGCAATTAGTGTAATAACATGATCTTTCTTCCACTGGAAATATTTGATTTGATACTAAACTTAGAAAGACTTGTAACATTCTTTAAAATATTTAAATAATTTTAAAAAAGTAATATTTTAGTTATTAAAAAAACAAAAGACAAAAATACAAAACTTGAAACACACAATGAGTAGTTATATGGTTGCTTGATTTGCTAGAAATAGTTGCCAATACACACCTAGCCTACCTTACTGTCCTAACAGAACTGGCCCTAAAATTAATGGTGGTGCCCTGCCCCAGCTGAAATTTGGTGTCC
Organism: Octopus bimaculoides; assembly: GCF_046866305.1. NCBI lineage: Eukaryota > Metazoa > Mollusca > Cephalopoda > Octopoda > Octopodidae > Octopus > Octopus bimaculoides. The sequence continues at coordinate 38,291,156 of NC_142941.1, read as the reverse complement.
TCACACATAGTTATTTGATTGTTTGACAAAGAATATAAATGGTAAATGTAGTGATGATGTGTTTAATCAAAATCTAATTTAATGTAAGAATAAGATATTTATTTATTCTTGTTTCCATATCTTTTTGTTTCATATTTCTTGGAATAACTGAAATGCATGGTGTGCCCTACCTACCTTAAACCAAATATGTGAAGCCTGATGCAACTGGCCATGTTACCAAACCTTCAGCCAGACCCATGTCTTAAAACCAAAAAAAAATGGGAAAAAAAGGACGATGGACAGATTGATAGAGAGTAGTCCTAATATGTAAAAATATGAGAAGGTCATGGTTGGAACAACTTTGGTGTATAGCAGGACAGGGTTAGTGTATAGCAGAATTAAAACAAGGCAATAACAACAACAAAGTAAAAGAAATTATTATTTTAGTTGATAATGAATATGTTATTTTTCAGAAAAAGATTCATCTTTCAACTTACATAAAATTCTGAATTTTCTTTGACAAAAAAAGAAAAAAAAAAAAAATGGTCCTACAGATAGTTAGAAAAGAATCAGTGATCGAATGGATGATTTTCATATATGTCTAAACATTTCAACTTCTCAAAGTCTATATAGAGACAAATCTTTTTTAGCGTTTTTAAATTATTTTTTCTATATTTTCCAAATATAGAATAAATAATATATTACTTCAATTAAAGTGATTTCTTGTAATCATATCTTTGATTTTTTGCATCAAAAGCTACTTTCTAAATGTCGTTTACCTCTAATTATAAGAAGAGACATCCTACTCCATAATTAGCGGACTTTTTATCGGGACTAAATTAGAGATTTTTATAAATCTATAATATAATTATAGGTGAATAAGTTAGTGGAACTGTGAGTGATTCAGGCCTTCATTAGGTTTACTTGTACACACTATAAGAATCCTAGGCAGAGTTTCCATTTTTCTTCTTCTATGGGAACCATAAACAGCCTGTCATTGGCTATAACAGATATAGCATACATTCCATGCATGATAAGACTACAGGCTCTTCTTTCTTTTTCTATGCATCCCCCTCTCTATTTCTCTCTTTCACACTCATTCATTCACTTTCTCTGTCTTTCTATCTCTCTCATATTCACACAACAACACAGACCAAGATACATCAGCAGCAGTGACTGTACAACTCTACAGCAGGATACACAGCTCAGCTAACGTTACACTGAGAAAGATTTAACAGCAACGGTGAGTTTATTGCTTTACGTGTTAGGAAAAAAATTTCTTGTTTTGTTTGATTTTGCTTGTTAAATTTGTTTTTACTTAACATTATTAAAACAAAAAATACAAAATCCATGTTATCGTTAAACTGTTTCTTTTATTCAGAAAAAAGTCAAAATAGAGCCTTATTTTACTTTCAATAACCCTTGTAAATTTTCATAGATTTTGAAAGTGAAAGAGAAACAAAGTTAGTGATAATTTCTAAAAGTAATCATGATCTCAAAATAATTACAAATTTAAAAAATAACTCAAGGACATGACTTATGTTCATATTTTTTATCCCTTAAAATATTCAGTGATGAATTTAAATCAAATGCTTGCTGGATTGCCCTAAGAATAAGTTTTTTTTCACTTTTTCTATTTCTTTTCATTTTTGATTTTTTTTGTTGTTTAGAAATTTAGTCTTAATTGGTTTGTCTTAATTCAGATTTAATTAACACCGTATAATGGAAACTATCTTTAGACAAAGTTTATATTGCTAAGGAAAAAAAGAAAAAGAAAACTGTAAAATATAAAACCAGTTTGTGTATATACAAAGAATTTGAAATAGTTTTGTGTATAGGTATTTATATTAAATATGTGTGTATAAGTGTTAGTTTGATACTAAGTGTATGTCTATGTATGTTTATGTGTGTGTGTGTATGATATATATTTGTATGTATATAAGTGCATGTGTGTGTATGATATATATATATATATATATATATATATATATATATATATATATATATATATGGAGAGAGAAAGAAAGTGGAGATAGATAGACAGATAGATAAATAGACAGATAGATAGATAGATAGATAGATATACCTAGATACACACATAAACGCATATGTACCTACCTACATACACAAAATAACTCATACATATCTATTTGTGTGTAAGGATGCAAGCTTGTGTTGATGTATTTTATGTATATGTTTGTGTGGTAATGTACATGCATATGTGTTTGAGCATGCATTTGTATAGTATATTATTTTAAATATGTATGTATAGTTGTGTAATTTTTCACATGCTGTTCTTCATAAATGTATTTACCAATAACTTTATGCATGTGTGTGTGTATTCAAACACACTCACATACACATATAAATGTATATATATATATATATATATATATATATATATATATATATATATATATATATATATATATACCTCGTTCAGAGATTTAACATTGCTATATATATATATATATATATATATATATATATATTTATTTATAGACACACACATATACATATATACATATGCATATATATATACATACACACACATACGCGTGCACACACACACACACACATATATATATGGGATGGGCATTTGGTCATAAGAAAAAGAAGGGCTGTGCCTCTGGCCACCCCCAATGTGTATATTTGTATAATTATACATGTATGTGCACACAAGTCTATGTGTGTATATGACTTTGAGTATGTTAAAATGTATAAATATAAGTGTACATAACGTTTGTATTTGAAAGTTCCTGTGTATGTATGCGTTTGTGTCTGCTTTCATATGCATGAATGATCTGTATTTGTGTTAAAAGGTTTGTGTGTGTGTGTATGGATGTATGAGAGAGGATTTCTACAAGTGCAAATACATGTCTGTATGTTTTCATGTGTGCTTGCATCCAGTGTGTGCATGTGTGTCTGTGCCTTTCATAACAATGTGTTTATCGCTATAACTTCTGACATGTTTGTGTATATGAATGTAAATGTATATAAGAACTAGTCTCTTCATTGGAAATGTTCTATTTCAGTCTGATTTTCAATATAAATTTAAATGAAAGTATTTTTTTTAAAAATCATTTTATGTCATAAGCACTTACCTTTTTGAAATGATATTTTAGTAACTATTAAATTCAAAATGTAACTTTTTTTTAATGCTGATATCTGATTCCTGAAAGCAATGAATATTTTTCTCTTTAAGCTCTTTAATACAGTAAATATATAAAAGTATATTATCTTTATGTTATCTTTCTCTTCAGTTTCTTTTTTTTTTTGGTGGTGGAGTTAAATGTTAATTAATTAGCTTAAAAAGATGAAAAATTGTTCATTCATTTCCAGTTTCTCCAAATCTGGGAGATTTGGGACTGCCAGGAACAATTAAGAGTGATAATATACATTTAGAACTTGCTTTGCTCTATAAACCAGGTCAACCTTATTCAAGCAGACTTATGATTTAAAGGGTTCTAACCAGGACCAAATATTTTTATGGTAGTCTAGGATAGCATTGTCCAATGTATGTTTCATTTTCTATAAGGTAAAGTGTGTTTGGGGGAGATTTGTATACTATTTGTAACGAACCATAATTAAGTGACCATGTATAGACTCTGTTAAAGGTTTTAGTGGGAAGAATGTAGAAACAGGGTGTGGCAGGAGTTCCAGATGGGATACACTTCTGAGTATTTGATTTGATGAAAGGGATACTAAATATATTGAGATTGCTGGTAAGAAACGAAACAGGTGTATTGAACAGGTTTATAGAGAGTGGGCAATGAATTAATGATTTCAGAATAACAGGGGGTGTTGTAGTAGTGGTAAAGAAGAGATGATGAGGTTCAAGGTTTACTATGTCACAGTGATTGTATGTCATTCACAAATAAAGGGGAATATAGCAGAGATATATATACCTTTTTATTTTAATCATTATTTTTGTTTTTTCCATCTTATAATCCTTTTCTATATGTGGAAAAATTGATTTTATCAGCTTGCAACACTGGTATATCCAAACTTAAAATATTTACTAATATCTTTCATTTTGATGTATATCATACATTATTAGGCAGACTTAGAGATCTGAAGTTGGTAAAAGGGAACCATGACCTTTTACATTAACTAAATCTATCTTTCGTTCACTCAGTATAATTTTTAAGCTGAATAGTTGAAAGCAATGTCTCATGTCTTAGTTATAGACTTGTACCATCTAAGTTCATTCTATCTTAAGAGATATTTCCTCTTCAATGCTATGATTATATAAAATGTAGATTATTGTCTACATCCAGTTTCAAATCTTAGTAATAGTCCTCCTTCCCACCTCCTCACACACACACACACACACACACACACACACACACACACACACACACACACTCACACACAATCTCTCCAGAATATCTATCTATAAATAAATCTCTGAAAGGTCTTCTTATGGCATTGAAGTACAGGCTAAAATAGTGGAAACTCTTTAACCTTTTACTTTTAAAATAAGTCAGAGAAAAAAATTTTTCTTCTTCTTAACAATGTAAAACGATATCAGACAGAATCTTATCCTTGGTTTAATTGATCTTGCTTATGGCAACAGAGGCTAGTGATAGAGACTTGTTCTGGTCTTTCTATACATAGATCAGCATCCATAATGATTTTGTTTGCACATGAGTACCTCTAGCATGAGCAATGAACAGTTAGTACAGAGCCAGTAACACTAATTCCCACTTTATATTCTTTGTACATGTATCAGAACATTTTTTTTATCACTGTCCATTGCTAAAATTAAACACCGTTGCAAGAACAGATTTTGTTCCAGCAAAGGCTTTTTCAAGGAAGCAATATCAGTTTAATAACCAATTTACAAAATTCTATTAGGAGATCAGTTTTTGTTTGTTTCTTGTACATTACCAAACTTGGCAGTAAAGATAAGCCTGGGGTAAATACCTGCACATGTAAATTGTCCAGAGATTTAGTTGTTCAAAGGTCTCTTCAGTATGTTTATAACTCTTTTAGATTAAATTCTGCAAAAAAAAAAGTCTTTCCTTAAATAAATTCTGTCAATACCTGATATTTACTTCAAATCACATGTTTTCCTAAATGACTGGGGATAACATTTCCTTCAAAGTATTTGTTTTACAGAAGGCTAGGATGGATTTTATTGGCAATCTCATTTTGTATAGATGTCTGTTATGGAATGAGCGGTATTCTCATGATATTTCTCTTTTCTCCTGCAAATATAAATTCAAATGAAAG
>NC_142941.1:38258439-38280939 GCF_046866305.1 Octopus bimaculoides | reverse complement strand
AGATCTATGTCCATGAAAGTGTGTGTATACTTACACACACACACATACACATATAAGTTCATCCATAAATATTTCTCTTAGTCATGTATATAATCACATGGTTATATACACCACACAGACATAGACACAAGCATTTTTGCACTCACATAAGCATATATCCAATGATAAACATGCATACAGTTTTATGATACTCGACGCTTCCATACAGTTGTGTTTGCTGGAAACTATATAAATAGCTAGTTTTGACATTTGAAGCTTCCATATATCTGCACAGATGACATTGCATATGCATAAATGTATAGATATTTATACATACATTCAAATGTATATATCATACATACATACATACATATAAATGTATATTATATGCATACAGATAAATGTATATAATATATACTTACATACATACATATATATATATATATATATATGTATATATATTATACATACATATATACATAAGTATGCGTGCAGACACACATATATATGCATAAATTTCATCAATATTGTGTGTGTGTGTGTGTTTGCATGTGTGATTGTGTGCATGTGTTCATATCTGCTTATTCGCAAGCTGTCTTTGTGTAGTTGGAATATGAATGTACCCTCATGAATTGAAACACAAAGACAGTTGATAAAGATCAAAGAATAATTTTCAAGATCAAATCAAAGAAAGATCAAAGAACACAAGTTTCCATCCTAGTTTTCAATTGAAGATATCCCTTCACTCATCCTTCCTGATATTAATTAGGGGCAAGATAAAACTGAAAATATCATCATAAAAACATTCAAGTGAGACTATGATTCAAACGCAATACTAGGTTGGCTAACCACAATAATGTTATTGCCAATGTTGTCCTCTTTCTCAGGTGAAATTCATAATAAAAAAATGTCTAAATAAATATATAAATAAATAAAACTAAATAAATAATAATAAAAAAAGTAGAAGCAAGCTAGCTAGCAAATAGTTATTTGCCTGATAGAAATATATAATATATATCCATGAAATATTCTGAGGATATAATTGAAGGAAATAATATCATATATACACACACATGTATATATATACATGTATATATATATATATATATATATATATATATATATATATATATACATGTATATACATACATGTATATATATATATATATATATATATATATATATATATATATATATATATATATATATATATATTGCGATAAAGACGAAGGTATTTCTCCTATGCAGGACCTTTATTGAAACATATCAAACCAGATATTAGCTAGTCTTTGTGTTTGGTAATTTATATTATGCTAGTTATTGAATTTATAAAAATCTATTGTGTATTCAAGTGGATTTTCTGGCGTTATTGATCGTAATTATTTGATATTGGTGAAATATTACAGATATAAGCAATATTTTTATTGCTAAAGGACTACTGAAAAGCAGTTCTATTTTATTTTTATTTTTATATGTTTTCTACTGTACAATTTTTGAGAATTTAATCTCTCTTAGCTGACTAGTCCCAATATGCATGACAGGAGAGGAGAGTCATGCTAAAGAACTGTGAAAAACATTTCGCCTTGGGCACCTATCCTGGTGTCTCTCATGTGTGAAGAATCATTTAAATAATATATACATATATGTTTAATATCTGCATGCCTCTGTGTCTGTGTGCCCATGTGTGTGTGTGTGTATATATATATACATATGTCTAAATGTATGTCTATGCATATGTGTGTATATATCAATATTATTAGATATATAGATACACACACACACACACACATACATATATTCATGTCTTTACATTGAGTGTGTGTATATGTGTGTCTGTATACATATGTATGTGTGCATGTGTGTATATATATACATATATATACACACACGTATATATACATATATATACACATATATATATGTTAAAACTTTATATATTTTTTGATAGACCAAATTTTTGTGTATTTGTTTATTTCTATTTCTGCATCTATTAAGAAATGTCTATTTCTATTATTTGAAACGTAATATATGATATCAGTCTTAGTAAATTGGTTTTGAAGTAGTGGAAAAAAAAGTTGAGGCAATATCTGTAGGATATATAAGAATATCTTTTACTATATTAATAGACATTTTTAGACATTGGTAATAGTGATTCTAGGAAATTGATTTCACTCTTTTTACCTGTATAATTTACTATCATGAAGCATGTTGTAGTTAAAATAATAATTTCTTTCTATTTTTCAGATTTATGGTAAATGCTAATGCCTTGCTTCTAAATAGAAATAAATAAACAGAAATATAATTTATATATATTTTTTTTACTGATTATGCTGGCAGTAGTGTGGCCAAAACTTACATGGATTCTTATGGCTTTGCTGAAGCTATCCTGTTGTGCTGACATCATTTTTCATGTTAAAGAAGGCAGATATCCTGGTGAATATGTTGGGGACATAGCCACCCATAGACTTTTGTTAGAAAGCATTCCATTGCGAGAACACAATCTACTTACATTCAGTCAGCTGCATGAAAGTTTGAGTGGGAAATCTCAGCTATTCAACCTCACCAAAACAGGAAAACTTTACACAGCACTGACATTAGATGCTGAATCCTTTTGTAAATACAACACTGAATGTTCTGCTGTTGTTGAAGTAGCTGTTCAGAAGGAGGATTCTTTTGTGAGGATTATAGAAGTTAAAGTCATTGTCGATGATGTTAATGATAATCCACCAGAATTTCCAGACAAAACAGTTAATCTCCAGTTTTATGAAACTGACGGTAAAGGAACTGCAAAATCAATACCAAATGCTAATGATCGAGATGTTGGAGTTCTGAATTCCCAAATTACATATCAGTTAGCTGACAATGTGAATGAAACTTTCAAGTTATCGGTATCAAAAAAGTCTGTGGGTAAATCTAAACTTGAGATTATTTTAAAGAAAAAACTTGATAAAGAGATTCAAGATAAATATGTATTGAGAGTCATTGCCAGAGACAGTGGCTATCCAACTAAAGAAAATACACTTAATGTTATTGTAACTGTCACTGACCAAAATGACAATGAACCTGTTTTCACCAAGAATGTTTATAATGTTTCTGTGAGAGAAGGATACCACACAAATGAAGCCATTGTTATGATATCAGCTAAAGATTTAGATTCAGGTGAAAATGGGAATGTTTCTTACAGCTTCAATAGTGATACCACAAACCTTACAAAGTCTTATTTTCAGTTGAATAGAGAGACTGGAGAGATTTTTCTTAGTAAAAATTTTCCATTTGATAAAAGACAAACCTATAAGATTTTCATTGATGCCACAGACAATGGCAGTCCTCCATTGAGTTCTACAGCAATTGTGCTAGTTAACGTGTTAAACCAACAGAACAATGCTCCAAGGATTGATGTGAAATTTGTCTCTAAATCTGATGGAAATATTGTTACTATATCTGAAGGAGTGAAAGTTGGTAGCTTCATTGCTTACGTGAAGGTCATTGATAATGACAGTGGCCATAATGGAGAGGTTGATTGTATTCTAAATCACGAGAAGTTTATGCTTCAAAGTCTGGGGAAAAATAAGTATAAAGTTGTTCTCAAAAGTCTAGTTAATAGAGAATTAGAAAGTCACATGGATTTAAGTATTGTCTGTGAAGATAAGGGATTTCCATCCTTAAAGACAGAGAGAAAATTTTCCATAGAAGTGATGGATGTCAATGATGTACAACCATATTTTACAAAAAGCACGTTTAAATTCTTAACTTACGAAAATGAAGAACCCAATTTTCCCGTTGGGTTTATCAATGCTACAGATCCTGATTTAGGTCTGGGAGGACAGCTATCATATTCTTTGTTTGATGAACATGGATATGTTCTTCCATTTAAGATTTCCAATTTTGGATTTATTACAACAACTCAGTCATTAGATCATGAACAACAGGAAACATATAGCTTCCATGTTTTAGTCAAAGACAATGGGACACCATCTTTGAATAACACAGCCAATGTTTTTGTTGAAATCATGGATGAAAATGACAATGCACCTTATTTTACATTTCCCAGTGTTAACCCTTTCAATCTTGATGTCCATTACCATCCACAGAGTAAGAGTGACATCACAACATTAAGAGCTTCTGATAGAGACAGTCATGTAAATTCCTTCCTCAGATACGAAATACTTGGAGGCAACAATAAGCAGTTGTTTAAAGTTAATCCACACACAGGAGTTTTGTCTTTCTCTCGTACAGTTTATCAAAATGATGCTGGATCGTATAATCTAAAATTAGCTATCAAAGACAGTGGTACTCCAGTTTTATCAGCCACCACTACACTGTCTTTGACGTTAACTGTTAGCAATACAACAGCTAGAATGTACACAGCTGAAGACACTGAATCAGACAACAGAATACATATCAACTTGATGGTTATTATTGTCGTAGCAGCAGTGATAGTTTCTGTTGCTATCGTTGTGTCTATAATAGTATGTGTTGTTCATAAAAGGAGTCAGAGAAATGTTCATTATGGCACAACTAATGACTGCACTGGAGAAAGAAGACCATCGGGTTATGTGTGTGAACAAATATCACCAAAATATGATGTTCCTTTTACCATGGTAGCAGATCATGGCAGTAATAAAACTTCTCAGACTACATTATTAAGACGAGAACCTCATTCTGGATACAAATCTGACCATAACTGGGATGGTTCGACCTCAGGGATACATCTGCCTCCAATTAAACAAGAAGCTTATCAGGTAAGTTAGCTCATATTTTCAACCCTTCTAAAATATATTTCTATTACAGACAACTTACCAAATAATGGTAACCTCAGGGATTTTACATATTTTTGTTATAACCTTTTTTGTGATTTGGAAAGTTTCTCTTTAATGCATTTATTATATTATCAAAAAAAAAAAAAGATATGGCAATAAAGTATAACAAACTTACACATGCAATGCTAATTGTTTTAGGAAGCCTGTAGTCAAAAGCAGGCATAGACAGCTTCTCGGCCACTTTATCCTTAACCCAGGATACAACAACCAGTACTTATTACAGATGAATACACTAGAGCAACATGAAATAAAATACCTTACACTAGGAGACAACACATCATTCAATTCAGGAACTGATCCCACAAACTTGTGATTGTAAGCCTGACACCCTAACCACTAAGCCATGTACCTTCATTAAATATAAAATAGTGACAGATCATAATGAATACCACTTTTCCATCCTCCTTGCATCAAAGGCTGATAAATGACCCCTGCTTCCTTTAAAAACATTATGGCTTAAATCATGGAATTTTCATAAGAGTACAAAGATGTTTTTTGTTGTTGTTGTTGTTGTCACACTTCTTTGGTTATGTTTTTCTTCTTTTTTTTTGCTTTTTTACTTCTTTTTTTTACATGATACCATTTTGTTAGATACAGTTAGTTCTGAGAGAAAGTGAAAAAGTGAATGAATGCAGAAGAAAAGAATAGTTCTTAGTACTTGACTGTAGTACTTTAAATGTCAATTCTGACAGAAGGAATGACAAAGCTGATCTCAGCAGAAGTTGAACTGAGTGCAGGGTGATTGGAACAAATACCAAAAGGCATTTCATTCAATGCTACAGCAGCTCAACAAATTCCATTTCTTCAAATATATTTTTGTTTGACAGTGGCAATGTGCAGTTGGCAATTAGGCCTAAAAAGAAAAATTTTTGATTGAAAAAATAATTCAGTGGTTCTTTGGACAAGTCTCTTCTACTGTTGCCTTGTGCTGACCAAAGCTTTGTGAGTGGATTTGGTATATGGAAACTGGAAGAAGCCCATCATGTATTTTTTATGTTTTACTTGTTTCAGCATGGGACTATGACCATGCTGGGGCACCACATTGAAGGTTTTAGTCAAACTAATCAACTCCAGTACTTAGTTTTCAAGCCAGGTGCTTATTCTATCAGTCCGTTTTGCCAAACTGCTAAATTATTAGTATGTAAACAAGCCTACACTAGTTGTCATGCTGTAGTAGTGGACAAACACAGACACAGACATGCACACATTCTACTATAGCCCTGGGGCAACCAAAGCCAGTGAGTGGATTTGGCTGAGGGAAACTGGAAGAATCCTGTTGTATGTGTATGTGTATGTGTGTCTGTCTGTCTGTCTATATTTGCATGGTGTGATGACTGTTGTTGGTTTGTTTACATCCCTGTAACTTAGCAGTTCAACTAAAGCAACTGATAGAATAGGTACCAGGCTTAAAAAGTATCAGTCTAGAGATCAATTCATTTAACTAAAACTCTTCAAGGCAGTACCCTAGCTTGGCTGCATTCCTGTGATTGACACAAAAAATAAAAAGTTGGATCAAATTGATCAATCACACTCTTCAAGGTCATAATACAATATGACTGCAGTTCAATGACTCAAACACATAAAAGAATATTATTATTATCATTATCATTACTTATTCCTCATCAGGTGGTGAGCAGAAATGTTAGCACACCGGATAAAATGCTTTGTAGCATTTCTTCTGGCTTTACGTTCTGAATTAAAATTCTGCCAAGGTTGACTTTGCCTTTCATCCATTGGGGGTCAATAAAATAAGTACCAGTTGAGTACTGGGTCAATGTAATTGACTAGCACACTCCCTCCAAATGTCAGGCCTTCTGCCCATAGTAGAAAGGATTATTATCAGGGGTGTATATTTAGGGTGTGCACACCTATTGAAAATGGCAAGTTCATTATAAATATTAACCTTACTCATTAATTTACTCTTCACTCTTTTACTCTCTTTTACCTGTTTCAGTCATTTGACTGCGGCCATGCTGGAGCACCACCTTTAGTCGAGCGAATCAACCCCAGGACTTATTCTTTGGAAGCCTAGTACTTATTCTATTGGTTTCTTTTTGCCGAACCGCTAAGTTACGGGGACGTAAACACACCAGCATCGGTTGTCAAGCGATGTTGGGGAGACAAACACAAACATATACACACACATACATATATATACATATATACGACAGGCTTCTTTCAGTTTCCGTCTACCAAATCCACTCACAAGGCTTTGGTCGGCCCGAGGCTATAGTAAAAGACACTTGCCCAAGGTGTCATGCAGTGGGAATGAACCCGGAACCATGTGGTTGGTAAGCAAGCTACTTACCACACAGCCACTCCTGCACCTGATTAGAAAGCTTAATGGAAAACTTTTGTTATACCCCTGCTTGAAATTTAGTGGCACTGGGTGTGGCAGCACACCCAATACAACAACCACTATATGCCATTGATTATTATGTATTCCTCTTATTCCTTAATTTCAAATTCGAATTTATAATCCTGTCGAGTGTTGTGAAGAGATTGTTATCCTCTTTGTATTAATAGCCATGACCAAAGGGCAACAGGGTTGGTTTTAAGTCAACATCAACAACAGGGTATTTTTGTATGTATGTATGTATGTATGTATGTGTGTGTGTGTGTGTGTGTGTGTATGTATGTATGTATGTATGTATTTGTATAGTGTGATTATAATTGTATAACAAACAAACAGTATTTAGAACTCTATTTGCACTGTTATTAATGGAAAGAGAAAATGGTAAAGAAAACCCACAGAAACTGTTCAAAGTAACTCCTACTGGTTTCCATAGTCATAAAGTTCATAGAGTACACATAAAAAAAATCAAAAACAGGAGATTGATTCCGAAATTATTTAATTACACCATCTTACATCTGTTTCAGTGAATGCTATGGCTGAATTATGTAATTCAGAGCAGATACACTTTTTTTCTAAGCTGGTTGTTGTTCAACAGACAGTGAGATTATTATCTCACTTGAAGATATGTGAGAGATGGCTTCAAGAAAGGCATCTAATAAAAAATTTGCTCAAATTCAGTGTCTTCAGATCCATGGTAAAGTAGATGTTGATGATGATGAGATGCAGGAATGGATTGGTACAGACATGCACTGATGCTGACAGAGCTATCTGGTTAAACAGTTCGTTTCCCAACCAAATGATTTCAGGTTCAGTCCCACAGCTTGGCACTTTTGGCAAGTGTTCTCTATAGTTCTGGACTAACCAAAGCTTTGTAAATAGATTTGGTAGATAGACACTTAAAGAATCTCTCTCTCTCTCTCTCTCTCTCTCTCTCTCTCTATATATATATATATATATATATATATATATATATATGGGAGAATATACGAAAAAACAACAACAGACGAGGACAGGTGGTGTAAATAACAAAAGGATGTATTAGTATGACGCTCGGGAATACGGAAAGTCTTTGACGTTTCGAGCTACGCTCTTCAACAGAAAGAATACGGAGACAAGGAGAAAAACACGGAGAAAAAAAATTGAATAGTGTTCAGTCAACGGTCAATCATAATAATGGCCGATCATAACAATGGCTGACCGGAAGTTAGAAATTCTTTTTTCAATATATACATGGTGCAATTGTGTGTAAGTGTTTTGTATCTCCTCTTTACAACATGTAATCGTTGTGAATGAATGTTAGTTATTTCCAATATTCTGCAAACACATGTCTGGCCGGGGGAAATATTATCTTGCTTGGACTCACAAAAGAAATGTTAACAGAAAATTCATCCACCTTCTATATATATTTATGTCTGTAGATATACATTGTATTGTGTTTCTTTTCTTTTCTTTTTTTTATGCTATACTGCTCAACAGAACATATCTATAGATTATATTTAACAATACTTGTAATAGATAGATGTAAATATTCTATCTATATATATACAACATCTTCAGGAATTAATTTCCAAGAATTTAACACATATTAAAATGAGTCTATCCAATATACTTAGGATCATTAATAAGCAGTATCACCATGGACAGTTAAAAAGGATTTTCAGTTACTGATGAAATTTTAACACAAGATTAAAACTAGTCCAGCAATAACTCTTTATCCATCCATGGAGATGTATGTAAACACAAGGAAGTGATATCTATGACAAATTGTACTGGCTAAACTCTTTGGATATATTCAGTTGGTATACATGATAGTATACATGACCGAGTGGTTAGGATATTGCATTCATGATCATAAGAGCATGGGTTTCATTCCCCAGACCAGGCAGTGAGTTATGTCTTTGTGCAAAATACTTCATCTGATGCTACTCTGCAATTGCTTTGACATCTGCCATGTGGTACACCATGCACTTGTACAGGCAATGTTGGCTTCATGGAAAGAATAGGCTAATATACAGCACAAACATTCGATTACTGTAAATAAATCCTTTGTGTAGGTTGTTCAGCAAAAATTTGCAAAACCTGCATCTGTTGTCTATGACAGAAGAGCCCATGATATATATGCAAACACACACACACACATATATATGTCTGTGTGTCATCATCATCATCATCATCATCATCATCATCATCATCATCATCGTTTAACGTCCGCTTTCCATGCTAGCATTGGTTGGACGATTTGACTGAGGACTGGTGAACCAGATGGCTGTACCAGGCTCCAATCTGATCTGGCAGAGTTTCTACAGCTGGATGCCCTTCCTAACGCCAACCACTCAGAGAGTGTAGTAGGTGATTTTATGTGCCACCGGCATGAAGGCCAGTCAGGTAGTACTGGCAACGGCCACGCTCAAGTGGTGTTTTTTACGTGCTACCTGCACGGGAGCCAGTCCAGTGGCACTGTGTGTATGTATATATATATATATATATATATATATATATATGTATGTGTGTGTGTGTGTGTGTGTGTGGGCGTATGTGTATCTGCTCATGTATCAACAATAACCCACACAACAGTTGGTCAACTTAATGTTAACCTAATAAATTAATGGTAATAAGTGCAGGGTGGTAGAGGATATATTCTCTTCCTCTTTCTCCCCCTCTCTCTCTCTCTTTCTCTCTTGTCTACCTTTATTCTCTTCTTTTCTCCCTATCCTCTTTTTGTACCCCCTCCATCTCTCCTTTCAAAACTAACTGCATTATGAGAGGATTGAGGGAACTATTCACTGTGTCCTTTGCCTCCAAGAATTTGTGGAGGGTTGAACAAGGGGTTGTATTTCAATATTTCTTGTGTCTCATTTTTTAAAAATTTTTTTATTCAGATGATGTTTTGTTAAGATTTTTTTGTGAACTTTTCCTTTCATATTCTTTTCCAAAAAAATGTAGAACAAGCCTTTTTAGTTTACTTAATTAGACAAAATAATGTTCACTGAAATGGAATAGCTTCAGGACCATTGACTAAAAATAATTAACCATGATAGTTATTAGATATTCCACTTAGTCTTAATGACAAAATTCACCATGAAAACATTAGTAATAAGGACAATTGGGTCTAGGAGAAAGAAACCTCTGAATCTAAGAAACTAGAGTAAGCTTATCAAAGTAATTTTTAGTAGTAGGGAACAGGTATCAAAAGAATTTTGCTGAGAGCAACAAGGGAATAATATCCAACATCACAATAAGGAGGATCAGAAAAAACCTAGAACTTGCTGTAAGGATTGTTCCTGGAAACCCATTGACAAAAAAAGCAATGTTTTGAATGAAAGAAAGGGGATGACCTGAATTTCTTTTGAAAAATAGATATTTACTCTTTCCTTCAAATGATCGTTATAAATATTTGAAAGGATTATATGAATAATTCAAGGAAAATTGTCTACAATTGACATGAATATGATGGTGTTATGGTGCAATGGTGTAGGTTGTAACTCACCAGTTGAAGTATTGGTGTGAGAGTCAAGCATTCTCAGCTATGAATGTGTCACTGCACGATATTGCAGGAAAAAAAAGTTCACAAAAGTATCAGTTTCCTTATACAGAACAACTCTACAGACTGGCAAAAAACCAACATGTTAATACTCTGGTTCATTCTGCCAAATTAGCCAAAACTTTTGTCCAAGATCATGAAAAAAGAGATTTGTTTTGCTTTGGATTTCTCTTTTTTTCCTTTTGGACTATCTCCAGGTTTGAACCCTTTAGAAAATTTATGACAGATCGTTTTAGTTAAAGTTGAATTCAAAACTTTGAAAATGTAGCAAAGCTTTATTTTTAGGCAATTAACAAAAAAAAAAAAAAAAAAAAAAAAAAAAGCTACAGTTTAGTCTGCATCACTGTAAAAGCTTGCTGAGTGTATGATTAAAGTGATTTACAAAATGAAATTAAACATAACAAAAGCAAAAACAATAAATAAAACATTACGTGATAAAAATAATTATGCCAGAAACATTAATTAATAAATTTTAATTATGAATAAATATGAATCTTTTATTATATCTGAAAACAATATATGATATGATTTTATTTAAAAAAAGAGAGCATTTGTTTTTGAAACTTAATTCTATCAACTTTTAATCAGAGGCATAGGGATATATTTGTATATATGCTTGTATTTATGAATGTATATATGGATTT
The DNA here is from genome assembly GCF_046866305.1 of Octopus bimaculoides. Classification (NCBI taxonomy): domain Eukaryota; kingdom Metazoa; phylum Mollusca; class Cephalopoda; order Octopoda; family Octopodidae; genus Octopus; species Octopus bimaculoides. The sequence continues at coordinate 38,269,599 of NC_142941.1, read as the reverse complement.
ACATATATATATATATGTGTGTGTGTGTGTATATATATATCATCATCATCGTTTAACGTCCGCTTTCCATGCTAGCATGGGTTGGACGATTTGACTGAGGACTGGTGAAACCGGATGGCAACACCAGGCTCCAGTCTGATTTGGCAGAGTTTCTACAGCTGGATGCCCTTCCTAACGCCAACCACTCAGAGAGTGTAGTGGGTGCTTTTACGTGTCACCCGCACGAAAACGGCCACGCTCGAAATGGTGTCTTTTATGTGCCACCCGCACAAGCCAGTCCAGGGGCACTGGCAACGATCTCGCTCGAAAATCCTACAGGAGCCAGTCAGGCGGTACTGGCAACGGCCACGCTCAAAATGGTGCATCTCATGTGCCACCCGCACAAGAACCAGTCCAGGGGCACTGGCAACGATCTTACTTGGCTTGCCGGGTCTTCTCACGCACAGCCCATTTCCAAAGGTCTCGGTCCGTAGTCATCGCCTCGGTGAGGCCCAATGTACGAAGGTCTTGCCTCACCACCTCAGCCCAGGTCTTCCTGGGCCTACCTCTTCCACGGGTTCCCTCAACTGTTAGGGTGTGGCACTTTTTCACGCAGCTATCCTCCTCCATTCTCACCACATGTCCATACCAGCGCAATCGTCTCTCTTGCACGCCACAACTGATGCTTCTAATGTTCAGCTTTTCTCTCAAGATACTTACACTCTGACGGGTATTCACATTGACATTACACATCCAACGGAGCATACTGGCTTCATTCCTTGCGAGCTTACGTATGTCCTCAGCAGTTACAGCCCATGTTTCACTGCCATGTAGCATGGTTGTTCGTACTCATGCGTCATACAGTCTGCCTTTTACTCTGAGTGAGAGTCCCTTTGTCGCCAGCAGGGGTAAGAGCTCTCTAAACTTTGCCCAGGCTATTCTTATTCTAGCAGCTACACTTTCAGCGCACCCACCCCCACTACTAACTTGGTCGCCCAGATAGCGGAAGCTATCGACTACCTCTAGTTTTTCACCCTGGAATGAGATAGAAGTTGTTTCCTGTTTGTTTGCAGTCTTTATTGCACCTGAACATCTGCCACAAACAAAAACTAACTTGCTAGTTAACCTGCCTTTGATGTTGCTGCACCTCTTATGTGTCCATAGCTTGCACCGGGTACATCTTATAGAGTTACTACCTACTCCTTTTCTACATACTGAGCAGGGCCATCTACCTGAAGGGGTTTGTGTTTTATCTACCTTCCTACTTATTAGGATTTTGGTTTTAGCTAGGTTGACTCTAAGGCCCTTCAATTCTAGACCTTGCTTCCACACCTGAAACTTCTCCTCTAGTTCTGATAGTGACTCCGCAATTAGGGCAAGGTCATCAGCATATATGTATATATATATGTGTGTATATATATATATATATATATACATATACACACATATGTATATATATATGTGTATATATATATATATATATATATACATATACACACATATGTATATATATATGTGTATATATATATATATATATATATATTTATATATACATACACACATATGTATATATATATGTATATATATATATATATATATATATATATATATATATATATATATATATATATATACATACACACATATGTATATATATATGTATATATATATATATATATATATATACATACACACATATGTATATATATATGTGTATATATATATATATATATATATATACACCGTAATCCTTTGCCATATCATGGTTTGCCTATTGCAGTTTATTATTTAAACTTACATTATTTCATGGTGTTGTTTTGCATCAAAAACAATTTACAATATTTCGTGGATTTTCACCTATTGCAGGGGCTTTTGGGATGTAACACCAGCAGTAGTCAAGGGATTACTGTATATATATTTTGCCAAAGCAGACATTGGAACTTGGGGCAGTGCTCTAGCTTGTTTGTTCATGTTGAACTGTCCAAGCCATTCAAGCATGGAAAAAGTGACATCAGATGATATATATATATATATATATATATATATATATATATATATATTTACTTGTTTCAGTCATTTGACTGTGGCCATGCTGGAGCATTGTCTTTTAGTTGAAGAAGTCAACCCTAGGACTTAATCTTTGTAAGCCTTGTACTTATTCTGTCAGTCTCTTCTGCCAAACCACTAAGTTTTGGAGATGTAAACACACCAACATCAGTTGCCAAGTGATGGTAGAAGAACAAACACACACACAAACAGATGCACATATAAATATGATGGGTATCCTTCAGCTTCTGTCCACCAAATTCACCTACAAGGCTTTATATATATATACATATATGTATATATTTCCCTCTCTCACTCTCTGGGAGAGAGGCACAAGCATATACACAGACATATACACACACGGCAGTAACTTCCACCTACCAAATTCATTCACAAAGCTTGTGATTGTATATGTATGTGTGTGTTTTATATAAGTACAGTCACAATTAATAAAACCTATAAGCAGTTGCCAGTTGTTGTTTGTCTATATTTCACTTCTCTTTCTTTTTCCAAAGCATTTGATGTTGGTTTATGCTTCCAAAAATACATTTTGCGACACCAATCTGTAGTTTTCTCAGTGAGTATACAGACTGGTTACAGATTAGTGCAATGGAAAATGCTTTTGGAGGCATAAACACTCATCAAATGTTTTGGAAATAGAAAGAGATGGAAATGTAGACAAACACCAAGTGGTGAGTAAGTTTTATAGGCTTTATTTATTATGACTAATCTTAACCAAATTGGTTATAACCAATTGATGTGTATACCTTATGGTTAAGATGTTAGGTTCTCTTGGCTGGGTGATGGAAGTTGACTTGGAGAAAGAACTAAAGTTTCCATCACATAACACCCAAACTTTGTTGAGACAAGATATCTTGGTTTCTGAGACAACACGGCTGATCCTGTTGGAGTTAACTGTGTTCAAAAAGAAGAGGATGGAAAACACACAAGAGAAGAAAGCTAAGCATCTGGGATTGGTGGAGGACTGCCAGAATGAGGAGAATTAGGTGTTAGCCAGTGTAGAATAGGGCAGACAAGAATTCACTGGTAGTTCCCTGAGAATAACCCATTGAACACTGGACTCTTCAGAAATGTGCAAAAGAAGAACCATGAAGAACAACATAGAGACTGTTGAGAAAGCACCTCAATGGCTTTGACTGAAAAGAGAATTTAGTAATTGTTCTAAAATGATTGACTCCAGAAGGATAAAATGTAAAGCTAGCATTAGTTCTCTTTTATAATTTACAATTCACATCACACTTACAATGTTTACAGTCAGCTCCAATAATTAGCTGATTTTTTTCATCAATTCCAGCAGGATAGTAGACAAAATTATTCATAGTGCTGGCATTCAATAAGCACCATTCATACATGGGTCGTTTCCAGTGCCGCCTGACTGGCTCCCGTGCTGGCAGCACGTAAAAGGCTCCAAGTATGCTCTCAGAGCAGTTGGCATTAGGAAGGGCATCCGGATGTAGAAACATTGTCAGATCAGATTAGATCCTGGTGCAGCCTCCTGGCTTGCCAGTCCCCAGTCAAACCGTCCAATCCATGCCAGCATGGAAAACGGACGTTAAACGATGATGATGATGATGATGATCTTAAATTTGAATACAATATGGTACTTCTTGCATTGTCTTTGGAAGGGTAAAGAACAAAGGGCCTGGCAGGATTTGAAATCAGAATTTGAAAAGGTGTAACTAAATGCATTTTGTCTGATGCTTTGACAATTCTGCCAATACTAAAATTCCACTGTATCTTCCATGCTTAACCCTTTTGATATCACCTTTGGCTCTGTAGTACAAAGTACCCAGCTGAAACTACCTCTGGCTCTGTAGTACAAATGTCTTGTTTTCATAAGTTTTGTATTAAAATCTTCCACCAAATCTTAGTCACAATTTATGTTCTTAACACTAGTTTAATGATTACTATTTTACTAAATTCTTTGTTATATTTAAAATTAATTGAAAGAAACACAGAGCATCTCAAAATAAATATGGTAACGAAAGGGTTAAATATTAATTCCTGGTGTAAGCACTCTGGATGTAGTGAGTGGTTGATTTTATCTGCTCCCATACTTAACTAGTGCTCATTAACCTCAGAAGGATGAAAAGCAAAATTTATCTCTGCAAGATTGAATATGAAACTAAATATTCCAAAGTGTATTGTATTTCACTCTACTGATTCTACCAATCCACTACAATCCACCACAATTTTTATCTTAATAATACAAAAATGAGCCTATTTCTGAGTATAAAACTGGAGAGTAAAGTTAATTTTGATAATCTATCTGAATGAAAGACAAAGTTTTAGATTCTTGGAGAGAGATTCACTTCACTTATTTCAGTTTTAATTGCTGGCGTTGATGAAGCAGACTTGAATATCACAGTCACATTTTTTTCCATCATAAATCAGAACACTTTAGTTTATATACAAAGTGAATACGCTCTAATTGTGACAGCTGATATAATTATAAATTGGTATTATATATAGTTCGGAATGGTAGTCTTAATTGTACTCAACTTGTCTTGTGATTAACTTGTCTTTTACTCAACTTGTCTTGTGATCAAGTAATCTAATTTAGATGTATTTCCTTTTAGAACTTTCTCTTTTTCTCTCACAACCCTTATATCTTTGTTATATATTCAAAATAATAAAAAAAAAAATTACCCTGTTCATATTATACTAAATTATTGTGAACAGTATCAAAAGATGTATTATAATGAATCAGCAGATAAATTTACTATATTTTGATACCTTATATGTCTCATTTAGACAATTACAATCGACTGAGTCAATAAATTGCCTGTTAATTAGGGAAAGCACAGACCATTTTATGAACCAGTAACATTGCTTTTCTAGTTGCTTTTTTTTTTTTTAACTAATTTCAATTACTGGACTGTGACCAAGCTGGGGCACTGCCTGTATTGGTTATAGTCAAGTATATCAACTCCAGTATGCAGTTTCGTACCTAGGATATGATTTTTGCCAAATATAAAATGACAAGTGAATATTGTGGTTAAGGAAGACATGAATGCCACAAGGTATTCTTGCTCAAATGTGTTTACCCCTGGCATGGATGTGTGATTAAGATGCATACTTTGCAACAATATGGTTTTCAAGTTCAGTGCCTCTGAGCAGCAGCTTGAGCAAGTGTCTTCTACTATAGTAGACAAATACCTTTTGAATGAATCACTTGATAGACAAAATCTTTGTGGAAGCTTCTCATATATATGTATGTTTGTATGTATAAGTGCATGTGTATGTGTGTGTAAGTGCATGCATGTGTATGTCTTTGTGTCTGTGTGTGTCAACCCACTCCATCTCTTGACAACTGGAATTAGACTTGTTCAACTAAAACTCCTTATGAAGGAGCCCTGTCATGATCACAGTCCCTTGATGGAAACAAGTACAACTTAGAATATAAAACACACACGCACATACTTATTTGCATGTACTTTCACACACTCACCACACACACACACACAGATGTATATAAATACTGATTTCAAATTTTGGTACAAGGCCAGCAATTTTGAAGGAAGGGTAAGTTGATTACACCAACTTCAGTATTTTACAGATAGTTATTTTATCAACCCTGAAAGTATGAAAGACAAAGTCAGGCTCAGCAGAGTTTGGACTCAGAACATAAAGACAGACAAAATGTCACTAATCATTCTACCTGGTGTGCTATTGGTTCTCCCAGCCTTGAAGACATATATAAATCATCATCATCATCACATCGCTTAACGTCTGCTTTCCATGCTAGCAAGGGTTGGACGATTTGACTGAGGACTGGCAAACCAGATGCCTGCACCAGGCTCCAATCTAATCTGGCAGAGTTTCTACAGCTGGATGCCCTTCCTAATGCCAACCACTCCGAAAGAGTAGTGGGTGCTTTTATGTGCCATCGGGACCCCTAAAACTTTAATTTGGACCCCCAGGATCATATGGTTGAACCAATATAGTCTACTACTGACTAAGCAATCAATGATGTCACAAAAAGCTGGTGGGCTGTATATAAATTAGCTATAAGTGACAGAAGCAGCTTTGTAAGGAATATTAATTTGCATATCCAACTGGACTGCAGGTCTTGTTTCAAATGCTATAAGCTGTAGTATTTGTCTGCTAACACAAATAAAATTTCATCTGCTCTATAATTTGTGCTTTTTAGCACTCAATTTCTTTACAAGATGATTTCTGAGGACAATTACCCTAGCTTACGAAGTTTAAGCCAACACATCCAAGCTAGGTCGGAATGTGCAAATTTGTGTGTGTGTGTGCGTAGATAGATGTATATATGTACATGTATCTATGTATGTATATTTGTATAGATGTATGGATACATATAGAAAATGCATGTTAAATGCATGTTTAAGGAATTAACAAATGAATAGTTTCTCTCCACCAAATTTTACTCACAATGTATTATTCAACTAGAAGCTATTGTCTCTAGAAAAAAGTCTTATTAAACTCTAAATAATTATGTCCATTTGATTATAATACGTTATGGAGAGATAAGTTCATTAATGTGGTGCAATAGGAGTTGTATATAACTGACAATTGGTTAGTCTGAAATGCTGGACAGCAATTCTCCCATAAGCCTAAAAAGTCAATAAGTCATTCTAGTGTTTCTTTTCAAAGGAGATAGATAATTATTTCTTTGAAGTCAAGAGGGGTAGTCAGTCATTGATCTATATCTCTGATTAGAAGTCAAACAATTGAATCAGTTTGTAACTGATTAATTCCTTGATTCTTCCGCTATTAATCTCTCTGATCTATTCCTGATACAAAATACACTAATATTGTAATAATGTCCTTTTATAATATTCTTTATGTGTGACAAACATTAAATAGCAGATCTGAAATTTATGCATTTTATGATGCCAATGCTCCCAAGAAAAGCATGAACGTCACGCAATCTTATTTCCCCCACTTCTGTAAATTAGGTATCATGAATTTCAACTGACAATCAATACTGTTTTCCATTGCTGTTATTTAACCCTTGGTTGGCCCTTGTTCAGCAGACTTATGATTAAAGACATTCATCACATGGTATTCAGATCTAGAATTACATTATTTAATGCAGCATTTCTACAAATGAGCTCTATGTAAAAAAAGAATAAAATAAAATACTGGTGTCCATGAGATAACATATCTTTTAATAAAATTTAATGAAGAATTATTTTATAAAGTAATGCTATTTGCCATTTTGTAAAAAATCATGCTATGTGATATTTTTTTATGAAGAAATTCTCTCTCTAAAACAACTTTTGTTTCATTTAATGTTTTTAAAAATTTGGTTGTCTGTAAAAATAAGGATTTTCTGCAAGTTTTCAAAACTGAAATAAGGGTTCAATGAGAAAATAAACTTGGGAATGACTGACCTAACATGCCTATCTTGTTTTACAACAGTACACAAGAATTTTAGAGAAATTAGCTACTATTTCCAGCAGGTCAGACAACCATGTAGAGACTCCATTATTGTCTAATTTTATCTTTAGTGTTTAAGATCTGTTGACTTGGATGGTGAAACTAAATTATCAATGCCACAATAGTAAATCTTAGCTATAAAAAAAAAATATTTCTATCAGTCTATTGTTGCAACAAAGTTACTGATTTGTTTCATTTTCTTTTAAAGATATTATATTTCAGACAGGATATTGTTCAAACTGTTTCTCAAAGTAATACTAAAGAGAAGCCAGCTACCAACCACACTGACTAGAACCAAAATACTGGCATATTCAATGATATTTCAGTGTTGGGCAATCATTCAACTCACTTTGAGACACAAAAGAAATTATATGAAAATGAAAATTCTTAAAAAAACACAAAAAAAACAACATAGAAAAAAAAAAAGAAGGAAAATCAATTTGAGGTTAAATAGAGATAAAGTTTTGGTAAATGATAACCTAGAAATGCTTTATAACAAACATCTTGATATAACAGTCTACTAACAATTATTGATTAACATTATATATTTAACCTTTACTGAGGGTCTTATGCTTGCAAATTTTTTTTCTTTTTCATACCTCCATTTATCCTTTCATTTACTCATTCAGAACAGAGATAAACCCCACTAAAATTATTGTATAAGAATAGTATTTTTCTTTCATGGAGTGAGAGAAAGAGAGAGAGAGAGGCAGAGAGAGTATATGTGTCTATTATACTTTGGCAGAGGAAGATTGATATTTATGTTTTAATGATTTAGAAATTTTTATACAAAAAAAAAAAAAAAAAAAAAGATTGTATCTTCTCATCTGCAGAAATCATTGAACTGTGTAATTCAGCTGTCTCCATCCTAATTTCTATATTGATATCCAATTATCTTTGTTACAATACAACGTGACAAGTGATCATTGATTGCTGCAATGTATGTATAGATTTATGAAACACAATTTACTTTTCTCAGTTGAATAACGCTTTCTAATTTGTCTTCACAATACCACCACCACCACCACCACCACCACTACCAACAACAACAATACTGCAAACTCCACCACACCACCAACCCCATCAACTTCATCTTAGTTATTTTATTTTAATTATTTATTTCATTTTATTTTGTTCTCGTAGTTGTTTTTGTTTTTGACCAATCTCTTTTATTTTTTTATCCATGAGTCTTCAGGTGGCAACAGTAACATCTGGAATTGGTAAAGAAGAAAGACAATGGGTTATAGCTCCAGACCATCTTAGTGAAATGCCAGCGTTACCATCCATTACTGATAATCAACACAGTTGGAATGAAGCCAGCACAGGGCTCTATGAAACTTTACCAGGTATATATACATACATATATAAACACATATGTATAAGTAGCCATTATATAAGTATATAAATAAATAAATAACCATTAACAGATAGTTATTAAGCAAATTACATTTCTATTGAATCTTTTAATATATATTTTATACTGCAGGAAATCAAATTTAGAAACATTTTTAATGTGTGATAAATAGATATAGGGCTTACAGTGAGACAAAACTTTTGTGATTTGGTTAATATTTACAGAAAGTATAAGTGCTAGAAACAATGTGTAAGAAAGCATATATATAATTTCATCTGAACATTCTAATATAATTATTTCCCCAAACACTTTTACTCTGCATGGAAACAACTAACAGGGACCAATGACTGCACAGGTATAATTGCGTGATCACTGAGTTCAGTTTGTTACCACATGATCTCAAATTTTATATCAATGGACAAACATCTTTTACATAAGTCTCAGAACAACCAAGGCCATGTGAGTGAAATTTGTTGATGGAAATTGTATGGAAGTCCATCCTTGGGTGTCTTTCTGAACTCAAAAGGCAAAATTTTTAGTTGTTGCTCTCATGACAAAAACTTCACTGCGGAAATGTGGTCATTCCCTTTCTCAGACTAGAAAACAGAAAACATGTACTCAGGCACAGCTGACCCCTTCAGGAAACAACGTGAATCATACACTGGGAGGCAACCCTTCCATTTCTCTCAAAAATGTTATTTTGTTCCATGCTTTTCACTGCCAAGGTAACCGGAGCTGTATATTCACCTCCAGCATTAAAGAGGCTATGTCCTACTGGCCCAGCATGCGTAAATAGCCATCAGTATTGTCAATGGAATAGAAATTATAAAATCAACGGTAACTTTCTGACCACCAGTAATATGCCATAACCAGGAATATCCTACTTAACAATATAACAATATACACATATATATATATGTGTGTGTACACACACAAAATTAATATAAACAGCAGTTTGCAATGTTTCACCAAAAAGGAAAATACTAATTGTCACTAAATATGATTATTGTGTTAAAAAACATCTATATTGCTAGAAATAAGAGCTAAAATTCTCCAATGCTGTAGTTAATGCCCATATATATATATGCTTGCATGTATGTATATGTATGCATATAAACCAATTAATGTATGACAAAAGAACAGGAGTTATGTAATCATTAGCTTACTGTTTCTGTTTGCTTGTGCCTCAGCTTATAGCTTCCTCACAGCCAACAAAATGAAGTGTATATTTATTTTAGAAAAGCCTTTATACGTACACATATATACATATTTATATGATGGTGATGACAATGTTGACAATGATGATAATAACGAAGACAATGATGACAGTAATGACAATAACAAGAATGAAAATCATAACAACAATGATGACGATGGTTATAAGGAGGAGGAGGAGGAATAAGAAGATGGTGATGACGATGATGATGATAATGATGATGATAATGATGTCATCATTGCCAATGACAATGACAATGTTCCTGTTGGTGATGATGGTGACAATGCCGACGGCGACAACTATATGATGATGACGACGACTATATGATAATGATGACAGTGGTGATGGTATTGTTTTTGGTGGTGGTTATCATCATTGTCATGATGATAACAAGGGCGATATTCACACATATATGAAATAAACATATATATAAACATATATAAAATAGCTATATAATATACGCAACCTACCAAGCCTAAATTTTAGCTAAATGAAGCAGTCTTGATAGTGAACAACCATGATTGAGACAGCTAGAAGGATTACATCTGTCTCATTAGAGTGTTTTATCAGTGCAGCAATATATTCCACATCATCCCTTACGATTTGCTGGTATATCTATAGAACACTAGAATTAATTTATAAATCTACCTACTACCTTAATCCTTTAGACAGCTCTTAAGTCATGATATTCCCATCTTTTTTTTTTTTTATCAGGCTTAGCGAGTATTACTTTACATCCCATTAACAATAAGCCACTGTGCCTCCAAAATCATGCCCTCATATTAGATACATGCACACACACTCACACATATGCACGCACGCACACACACACAAACACACACATTCACTCACACATATATTTACATATGTGAGTGTATATATATGTATATATGTATACATATGAATATATACATATATATATAAATATATATACACGAATATATATAAATATATATGAATACACATATATATATGAATATCTGTATATATACATATATATATACGTGAGTGTGTATGTGTAAATGTGTATGTATGTGTCTCTATGTGTATGTGCATATGTGCATGTATATGTGAATCTATCCATCTATCTATCTATCTATCTATTTATCTGTCTGTCTGTCTGTTTATCTAT